>NW_005871541.1:392541-394695 GCF_000147115.1 Myotis lucifugus
TGATAAGAGGAGATTCATTGATCAGCTGCCTCTTGCACCCCCCCCCCCCCTACTGGGGATCGAGCACACAACCTGGGCATGTGCCCTTGACCAGAATCGAACCCGGGACCCTTCAGTCCATAGGCCGATGCTCTATCCACTGAGCCAAACCAGCCAGGGCAGCAAATACTGTTTTAGTATAAGCATGTCCCACACAATATCTGCGATATACTTATACTAACAAAAATTTGTTGTTAATCTGAATTCAAATTTAACTGGTCATCCTATATATACTCTGGTTTCTCTTCAGATCATATAAATCTTTTGCCTTTTACAAATTTAACTGTGCATCCTGTATTTTTATTTGCTAAACATGGAGCCCTACCTTCAAAGACAGAAGAATCCAAGTACCTGGCCCCCTCTTTTCCCAGAACCCAGGATTCTGGCCCCCAGCCCTCCTTCCTCAGGCCCCAAGAGTCCAGGTCCCAATCCCCCTCCGCTCCGCCCTAGAATCCATGAATGGGACACCCAGTCCCTTCTCCCCAGAATCTAGGAGTCCAGGCCAGGTCTGGGTCCAGTTGCCCAACAAGGGTTTCATAAGGCGGGTGGTGCCATCCATGGCCTGGTGGAACCAGTCAGGCTGAGCGGGCAAGTGAGGTGGCCAGCCCCCTTTCCATCCTAAGCCTGCTGCTTCCTCGAGGGCCAGCCCAGGAACAGGGAGCTCTGGGTGGGTCCCTGTGTCTAGGTTTTGGTGTGGTGTGTGTCTCTGTGGGTGCTGTGTCTGTGGGGATTGTCTCTGTATGTGTCACTTTGTGTGTGTCCCCGTGTTCTGGGGTGTGAAGGGGTTTTTCCTATTTGTGTGTTTCTGTTGGCTTCTCTGATTCTACTACCCACTGTGCGCCTGAGTTTGGGTGTGGTCTCAGCTGTCAAGGTTCTATAATTCTGACTGGATTAAGGCTGGCATTATTTATTGAGTGGTAGCCTTGCGCAATGGACTAAAAACCTGAGTTTAAATCCTGATGGCCTCTTACTGGTTGTGAAATGTTGAGCAAATAACTAACCTGTCCTGGACCTCCAATTTCCATCTGCAAAATGGGTTGTCACAAGTAGAGTTTTTGAGAGGATTAAATGAGTTAATTCATGTAAAGTGCCTAGACTTGTGCCTGGCACAGAGGAAATACTTTGTGTTCATGGTACTGATGATGATGATGATGATGATGATGATGATCTGTTCGAGTTGCTGGGGATACAACAGTGAATGAAACCAAGTCTTAGTTCCCAGTCCGCGTAGGAACTGGCTGGATGTCCATCAGTGACTGGCATGTAACTGCATGATGGGGGTATCTGTGTTGCATGTGGGATAGGCTATTTCTGGATGTGTTGTCTGCAGTGATTCTGTGATTTTGTGCCTATGTTTGTGTTGGTAGGCGATTGCATGTGCTGTGTGTGTGAATCTCTGATTGTGTGGGTGTAAATGCAAGATTACCTCAGGCACGTGTCGTAAGGGCACGTGTTCTGTGTGCTCTGCATTTCTGACTCTGAGGTGCTAGTACTGTGTCTTATCTGGGGCCCTGCGAGGTCGGCACCTTCCAAAGTGAGCCTCAGTTTCTCCCCAGTGGGATGGGGGGTCCAATGGCTTTGGGAGAAACACCAGGTGAAAGGGAAGGTGGGAGGAGGTGAGGGAGACCAGGGGGCGGCTGAAGAGTGAAACATGTTGGGGACACGAGAGATGGCGGGCTGGGGCCAGAAGAAGAGACGCAGAGAGCGATGTGGATATTGTCCATCCACTCCATTAGCACTGGCTGAGCCAGGACTCTGGTGGGCACTGGGTCAAGGTCTGGGGGAAAGTAGAGAGACCCAGGGAGTGAAGACCCACCAGCAAAGTTGTTGCTGCTCCGGGTGCCTCATCTGTCTCCACGAGGAACTTGGCAATAGTTCTGAGTGATGGACACTCAGCGATGGAGAGGGACAGAGAGGGCCCTGCCCCTCCCGAGTCCTCGCTGAGGTCTGATCTGTCCAGATCAAAGAGGCTGTGAGGGAAAGACTCCTCCCAGGCCCAGGGCACCCCCATGAATCATTTTCTTATCATCTCCTAATAGGATAATGACACAGCTGCTCCCTGTAATCAATAGGTTTTGACCCCAACCAGGCCAAATGCCCAGAGCAAGAAGGGCT
>NW_005871541.1:394795-397840 GCF_000147115.1 Myotis lucifugus
TGGACGGCACGGTGTGTGGGAGTCATGGGCAGGAAATACCGGGAGTCCCCATCTTGGTCTTTCCTCCTCCAGGACCCAGGAGTCGTGTCCCCTCAAGGCCCCGGCAGTGTCCTGGCTCTCAGCTCCTCCCCTCCCCCTATTGTTTATCTTTTCTTCCCTCTCTGGGTCTGTGTTTATCTGTTTATCACCATCGGTGTTTTGTGTCTCTCCTGTCTCTTTACATCTTGATTCTCTCTCCCTGGGTGTCAATTTCCTCACTTGTAAAATGGGGATTATAATAATAATCCAATCTCTTAGATCTGTTATGAGGGAGATATGAGATAATTGTGTAAAATGCTTAGCACAGAACCGGGGCCACAGTAAACTCCATTCAAGAACTCTATCATTAATTTCAAAATCTTAATCTCTCCATTCCTATCTATGCTTTTCTTTTCGTCTCCACGTGAGTTTCAAGTCTCCTCCCACTCTGTGGGTTCCTTTCGCAGACAGCACCCTGCCCCTGACTTCCCTTTTAGGGACGAGGAAAGGGCATATTGAGGTCAGGGCTTCTCCTAAGCCTCTACATCATCTCTAGTCAAGCCCCACCTCACAACCCAGAACACTTGCCTGGGGACAAGCCTGGCTCCAATCCCATAAGGAGCCACATAAAATACTGAACTTCGAATCTGTCATCCGTGGGCAGGCCAGTGACTCCTGGGCCCAAGGAGTCCCCATCCCTAGACCCCAACCTTTCAGGTTCCCAGTTCCCTCCTCCCTCAAAGTCCAGGAGTTCAGGCTCTCAGCCTTCTCCTCCTCCCAGACCCAGGAGTCTAGGCCCCTAGTTACTCCTCCGCAATCCCCTCCTCCCTCTGGCCCCCAGCCTCCTCTCTCAAGTCTCCATCCTTCCTTAGGACCCAGGGTCATGCCAGCGAACAGTCGAGGTTCATGCAGCCAGAAACCCCACTGACTTCTCTCTTCTGCAGTCGAACACGCTCTCCACTACCTCCCGGGTTGTTTTGCCAGAGGCGGGTCTGACACGGAGCCCAGCTGTGATAAGCTACTCGTGACATCATTCACTATTATCCAGCCGATAGACACTCGTCTCCTACTAGCCTGGGCCACTCAGAGCGCGTTCCTTAGTGGGCGGGGCCCCGCGCGTCCTGCCAGTCTGCCAATCGCCGGGGCACCCGAGGGGAGGGTGGGAGTCCCGGGGCTCGGGGGAACTGGAGCCGGTGGAGAGGGCAGGCTCTGTGGGTCCGGCCGGCCGGTACGCCCTGCCAGCACGCCCCGTGTTGGGATTCTGGACTTAGCTCCGGGGGAAGCAGTGGGCGTGGTGAGGCTTGAAGTGGAGTTTAGGTGGGCCCCCGCCCATTTTGCTTTGTTAGAGAAACCGAATCTCAGGTATTCTTCGGTCCATTCCATTTCTCCCACCCTAAATCTGATTCTTCTTGTCTGCACCTCTCTGCCCTGCCCACCGGTCCGTTCAGTCCTTCCTACCTTCATTGATTCTCTCACTGATTTCCTCATATAACCCCCACACCACCCATTCACACTTTCACCCACCCATTACTTAAATATTTCCGGAGGCTTCCAGGGTGCCAGTCTTCATGCTGGGCAGTGGTGGTGACCAAGATGAGTCAGGCCCGGGTCAGATGGCAGAACAGACGCACACAGTGATGTGCAGGAATGTGCAGAGGTAAGGGTCTTTTGAGGTTTGGTGAGTCAGGAAAGGGTTTCCAGAGGGGCCATTGCAGCTGGATCTTGGAGGAGCAGGAGGTGCCAAGCAAGGGTGCAGGACAGCCTGTGGGGAGGGCATCTCAGCATGAGCAAAGACAGGGAGGCATGCAAGAGTATTACTGCCTGGCCCAGCCGGTAGCTCATTGGTTCAGCGTGGACCTATGAACCAGGAGGTCATGGTTGGATTCTGGGTCAGGGTACATGCCCGGGTTGCAGGCTCAAACCCCAGTAGGGGGTGTGCAGGAGGCAGTTGTCAATGATTCTCTCTCATCAGTGATGTTTCTCTCTCCCTCTCCCTTCCTCTCTGAAATCAATAATATACAATATATATAGCATCACTGTCTGTAGGTGCCCAGGCAGAAGGCCAGTCAGACTGAAGAGGATGAAGAGGTGGACAGAGGCCATGCTGAGGAGCTTGGACTTTGTTTGGGGGGCCAGGAGCAGGTATTAGGATGCCATGGAGGGTTTAGAGCATGGGAGGACTGAGTCAGAGCTAGAGCCAGAACTGGAGGAATAAGACTGGAAGCCAGTAGCCCAGAAGGTGGATTGTGGAGGGACTCAGGTGGGAGAGGAGGGAGCCTGGATTAGGCCAGAGGCTGAAGGGAAAAGGCAGGAGGCAGAAAGAATAGATGAGGCTTGATGGGCTATGGGGTGGAGGGGTTGTCCAGGACAAGAACAGTCCTCTGGCCTGGTGGGCTGGGGGAGGATGGAGCCGTCCCTGAGATGGGGACAGGAAGGAAGAGCAGGTTGGTGGTGATGACTGGGCAGAGATGAGCAAGGGGTCCAATGAGCTGGACAAGAGGATCTGTGGCTCAGGCCAATGGGTCTGGACCTGCAGGAAGAGTTCTGGGCTATGGCTCCCTCCCCCATCGCAGGACCTGAATCAGAAATCACTTGGATGAATGAGGGTCTCTGTGATGTGAGGGTCCTCCTCTCCCCATCTCTTCAGGAAACTGCTTTCTTGTGTTTCTGCATCTTCCCTCCCTCCCTCCATCCCTCCCTCCCTTCCTTCCCTGGCAGCATGAAAACATTCCATCACCTCTAAACACACACACACACACAGACATACTTTTACACGCACATACACACGAAGAATTAGCTTGCATCCCTTTTATAGTTAAAGTCTTGTGCCCTCCAGCTCAATATCTTACTTCTTCTCCTCTTCACTCCTCCGTCTTTGGCTGCCCACTCACCATGGTCTGTAGCACTCTGTTATGGTCTTCAAGTTTTTTTTTTTTTTTTTGTTTGTAGCTGAGGTTAACATTTGGGTGCATACCAGATTTGGATTCTTCTTTTTTATCTCTTTGATCTAAAGACTCATCTATACAG
>NW_005871541.1:397940-433162 GCF_000147115.1 Myotis lucifugus
CAGCAGCTCTGTACAAGGTCATCAAGGACCCACCACTCATTGCTGAGGCCTGAGGGTAACATTTGGGTTCTCATCCGACATAGACACCCCCCCAACATCCCCTTTGCTCTATATCCTCTTCTTTCCTGGTCAGCTTCTTCCCTCTCCAGCTACTTAGAGCCCTCCAGGCTGCCCTTTACTGAGGGCCATGGTCCTCAGGGCTCTGTCTGTCTGTTCCAGCATCTGCTCATCCCACTAGAAAGGTTCCAGTCCCTCAGCTTCAGTCAGAAGTGAGCAGCTAGCCTACTCTCCTTCTGCCTCCTGCATGTCCCCCTGAATAGTCTCATTAAGACTTTTTTAAAAAGACATTCCCCACTTTTATTCCTTATCTTCTCTTTAAAAAAAACATTTTAATTATTTATGTTTATTGATTTCAGAGAGGAAGGGAGAGGAAGAGATAGAAACATCAATGATGAGAGAGAATCATTGATTGGCTGCCTCCTGCATGCCCCCACCCCCACTGGGCATGGAGCCCAAAACCTGGGCATGTGCCCTGACTGGGAATTGAACCATGACCTCCTGGTTCATGGGTCAATGCTCAATCACTGAGCTACTGGCTTGGCTCATTAAGGCCTTTTTGATCTTTCTGTGTGCAAAATAGCCCTCCAGTCCCTCCAACCCCCTCACACACACGAGCCTCCTCCCAGTAGAGACAGCCTAACTGTCCACCTACTGCTCTGGCCAGACCTGAGTTTCATTGTAGTCCCCTTATTCTCCTGTCACCTCTGTTCTACACTTAAGTCCTGTTCATCCAACCTAAGTTACGGCTGGCTCTGGTATCTGCTCACCCCTACTCCCACGCCCTACCCTCCATACCCTCTGCCCCTTCTCAGGTCTTGTCTTCCCTGGCTCCATCCTCCTTTGCCTCCAGGGCTCCATTCTTGCCCTTTTCAGTGCCACAAGCTGATCCCGTCCTCCCCTGCTCAAAGCCTCTCACTGCCCTCCGGTTATAGTCCAAACTGCACGCCAGGTCCTTCAGGATTGCTCCTGTTGACCATGCCATGTCCCTCAGGCCACTCCCCACTTTGCACCAGACCTTCTGTCTGGCAGAGGCCTTGATCACTGTCCACTGGCTCTGACAACCTTGCATGTTTCATCTGCTTAGCAAACTTGTACTGCCCTAGCTGGTTTGGCTCAGAGAATAGAGTGTTGGCCTGAGGACTGAAGGGTCCCAGGTTTGATTCCAGTAAGGGCACATGCCTGGGTTGTGGGCTCGATCCCCAGAAGGGGGCGTGCAGGAGGCAGCTGATCAATGATTCTCTCTCATCATTGATATTTCTTTTTTTTAAAAATATATTTTTATTGATTTTTTACAGAGAGGAAGGGAGAGGGATAGAGAGTCAGAAACATCGATGAGAGAGAAACATCGATCAGCTGCCTCCTGCACACCTCCTACTGGGGATGTGCTCACAACCAAGGTACATGCCCTTGACCGGAATCAAACCTGGGACCTTTCAGTCCGCAGGCCGATGCTCTATCCACTGAGCCAAACCGGTTTTGGCTCATCATTGATATTTCTTTTTTTTTTTTTTAAATATATTTTATTGATTTTTTACAGAGAGGAAGGGAGAGAGGTAGAGAGTTAGAAACATCGATGAGAGAGAAACATCGATCAGCTGCCTCCTGCACATCTCCCACTGGGGATGTGCCCGCAACCCAGGTACATGCCCTTGACCGGAATCGAACCTGGGACCTTTCAGTCCGCAGGCCGACGCTCTATCCACTGAGCCAAACCGGTTTCGGCTCATCATTGATATTTCTATCTCTCTCCCTTCCTCTCTGAAATCAATAAAAATGTATTAAAAACAAACAAACTTGTGTTCATCCTTTAAGGCCAATCATGGATCACCTCCTCTGTGAAGCCCTCCCTGACTACTACAGGCGGAGTCCTTGATGGGGGCTGTGACAGCCTGTGTTTGCATCCATCCATCCTCCATCCTCCCTGAGTCCCTTGAGTGTAGGCTGTGGATTGAAACCATCCCTGCTCCAACCCAGAGCCTTCAAAAGGGTGAGGTCACAGAGTCTTGGCTGAGGGACTGAGTGACTGTCACAGCTGGGCAGAGCTGGGGCCTCCAGAATTTTGGTGACCATTTTGTGTCTGGTGTCTTGTTAGCTTTGTTCCACTTCTCTCTGGGGTGTGGGTTTCCTTCTCCTGGTGGGCGCTGGGGTTGGGTTGAGAAAGGGAAGTAGCTAAGAACCCAGAGTCCTCTGGCGCTCTACCTGGATTAAATCTGTGGGGCGGTGGATCTCTCTGCACCCGAGAATCCAGGCCCACAGGCCCTCCTTCTTCAGAATCCAGAAGTTGGTCCCTCAGCCTTCAACTCTCCAGTCCTAGGTTTCTCGTTCCCAGCAGCTGAGTCCGATGCTGCCCCCTGATGGACAACCCCGCCCCCACTTGCAAGAGGCCAAACTAATTAAGTACTTTTATTTACAAACAAAAACAAACCCACCCGCAGGTAGGGCCAGGCCCCGCCCCAGCACCGGTTGCAGCAGCGGTGGAAGGCAGTGGTGGAGTTCAGGTCCAGCTGTGACTGGTCTGCGTGCGCCCCTTCCTCCAGGCCAGGGTTTCACTCCCGGGCCTCCCGCACCGTCCGACTTAAGGCACAGCCCACCCCGCCCCGCGGCCCTCCTCCGGGGCAGATGCAGTACAGTATTCACGAAGAGGCTGCCGAGGCAGGTGGGAACAAGAGGCCTTTAGTGCCGCCCCCACTCCCCGCCCCCCTGTACCGCGCGGCCTGGCTGGTCCGAGGCTCAGACCGGTGCGGCGGGCGCGGTGGTGCCGGGCGGAGTGAGGACCAGGCGGATGCGCTCCACGCACAGCGCGGCGGCCTGCCGCGTCTCCCGGCACAGCGCCGCCAGGCTCAGGAAGCCGTGCGGCAGGTCCTCCACCACGCGCAGCGTCACAGGCTTGCCCAGGCTGCGCAGCCGCCGCGCGAACATGACGGAGTCGTCTAGCATGGGGTCCAGCGCACATGCCTGCGGGACAGGGACGCGTGCATGAACCACGGGGGTGTGTGTGTGTGAAACACGTGGACAAGGGGGCAGACAGAGGGAGACATGGGAGGCCAGAGGAGGGAGAGGTGGAGGGATGGTGGGGAGTTGCAGAATGAGTTTAACTGGGCTCCCTGACCTCTGCCGGCTCCTCCTTCCCCCAGGACCCACCGTTCCCTTCCCCTGACGCTCCAAGCCCTGTGGCTGCCCCACGGCCCCATGGTGCCTAGCCAGATTGCAAAAGAAAACTGCAGCCCTGAGTCCCTTCCATTCTTCCATTGCCAGGCGTTCCTTCCTGGGGGCACAGCTGTCCCTTGGGGCCAGGCTACTGACCTCCCCCCTCCCGGGAGCTCTCATCCCACCCACCCTCCTCGCTGCTCCCTGTCTGGCACTCACCACGATGTGTACAGGCGGTAGGGTCTGCAGCATGCTCTCAGGT
Source organism: Myotis lucifugus (assembly GCF_000147115.1). Taxonomy (NCBI): domain Eukaryota; kingdom Metazoa; phylum Chordata; class Mammalia; order Chiroptera; family Vespertilionidae; genus Myotis; species Myotis lucifugus. The sequence goes on from NW_005871541.1 coordinate 401,410, forward strand.
GCCAGCAGTGGTGACATGAAGGGGTTCTTGGCGATGGGCGATGAGTAGATGGGCATCTGAGTGGGGCCTTGGCTGGAGCGCCTCGGGCGGAAGCCCTTAGGGAAAGTGGCACGAATTCCCCGGCCTCTGTCCTCGGGGCTCAGCTCATCTTGGGCCTCAGCCTCCTCTGATGTATCCTCACGCCGGAGTAAGAAGTTGACGTCTGAGGACTTGGAGGGACCAAGTGTCTCTGCCGACAGGGACAGCTCAGAGGTGCCTGATGTCTCGGAGCTGCTCTTGAGACTCAGGTCATGCAGTGTCAGGTTCTTGAGGGAGTCCGTGCCCTGTGGGTCCTCAGGCTGGTCCAGCGCTGCTTCAGACACACTGCGCCGCATAGACTCTGCAGGAGGAGCAGGGTCAGGGCCAGCTGGGGCTGCAGGTTGGCCAGCTGTGTTGGCTGGGTGTGTGGGAGGCTGGCAGGGAAGGTCACAGGAAAGGCAGAGACCTCTGGAGGAGGAGTTGCATCCCAGGGCTGTGGAGACCTGGAGTGTTCCCCCAAACACCCTCCTTGGGGTGGGGGGTGGAAACTCAGGTGCCCAGGCTGCAACTTCAAGGGTTGTTCTAGTGGAGGGGTGTGTGTGTGTGTGTGTGTGTGTGTGTGTGTGTGTGTGTGTCTGGTGACTGGGAAGGTTAAGAGCAAGTCCCTTTACCTCCGGGAGTTTCAGTTTCCTCATTTGTACAAAGTGGATAAAAATAATCTTTACCTCATAGGAGGTGCTGAGGATTCAGTGGGATAAGATATTGGATTAAGTCCTGCTGTTTTATTACCAGGCCTGACACCCTGTTCCAGCAGCCTCCTGGCCCAGCAATCTTTTTATGGCTGTTTGACACTGAGGGTATGAATGGAGCAAAGTGGAATAAGGCCCGCAGGTCCACATGGCTTTAAAGGAGGCTAAAGAGGGAGCTAAAAAGTCTTGGGGCATATTAGATTCCCAGGGATCCCACACCTGTAGCCACATAGATCTACTGCCAAAATGTCCATTATGTTCTTCAGTTTTATCCCTTGCCTTTGAGTGACCACGCAACAAGTACCCAAATGATACTACAGATGTGCCCCTGGCCTATCTTGTGTGCCCAGCTTGGCCTCAGGTCCCTTAATTTTATCAGACCCAGGATGCTATTTATCACTAGGGCCAAGACCTCTATTTTTCAGTCTTTATAAATCCATGGAGGCAAAATGCAAGATATAAAAATAACTGCATAAGTGCTCTGTGACCCAAGGATCAGTGGAACAGAACTACTGACTAGAGTCATAGAGTCCAGCTAGTCAGGGGTGCTGGCCTCCTCTAAGACAGTGGTTCTCAACCTTCCTAATGCCGCGGCCCTTTAATACAGTTCCTCATGTTGTGGTGACCCCCAACCATAAAATTATTTTTGTTGCTACTTCATAACTGTAATTTTGCTACTGTTATGAATCGTAATGTAAATATCTGATATGCAGGATGTATTTTCATTGTTACAAATTGAACATAATTAAAGCATAGTGATTAATCACAAAAACAATATGTAATTATATATGTGTTTTCCGATGGTCTTAGGCGACCCCTGTGAAAGGGTCGTTTGACCCCCAAAGGGATCTCGACCCACAGGTTGAGAACCGCTGCTCTAAGAGCACCTACTGTGTACCAGTAGGTATTTTGCTGGGTGCTTGGAATGAATGGTGCATGCAGTCCTTATGAGGCAGGCACTTCTACTGTAGTCATTTCACAAGGAACAAAGCAAGGCTCACATCACCCAGCAAGTACCTGGTATAGTAGGGAGTTAGACTGGTGGTGTCTGCAGGGGGCTCTAGGGGCTGTACCTGTTACCTTTATCCTATAAGAAAAACTCCAGTGCTCAATGGTCCATGTGCCTAAAATGCAAATCCCTTTTGGTTTTGTGTATATTTATTTGCATCCATTTGACTATCCTAAAAACCAAAACTTAATTTAAAATAAAACAACTGGAATAATTTTCTGAGTATTCATATACTTTTGAATATGCATTCCTATTACCCAGAAAATACTGTTGATTTGTGAGAGATAGAAAATAAGTTGATTTGGTTATGCTTTAAAATCCTTAACATGTTAAAGGCGAGCCAAATGGATTCCTGGATGGAAGTGACTTTGGGCTCCTGAGTGTCCTGCCACCCACCCAAGGCTGGGAATCTCCTCCTCTTCCCGAGGTCCATCCAGTTTGCTGATCTCCCTGCCCTAGCCTCCCAGGTTAGCTTCTGCAGCAGGGATATTGCCCCCACGTGCCTCTGTTTAAAGTCTGGAAAGAATCTAAGAGGGCTGACCTCCACCTGAGGGCCCTCCTGGGACATGCCTTCTGAGCATTTACTGAGGGCCCTTTCTGGGAAAGGCTGTTTGGAAAGTTAAACCATATAGTTCCTGGGACTGAGATGACCTGGGGCCAGAAATCCTTGAATTCCCAGGCTGTGGACTGTTGTGGAAAATCAAGGCTTTGTGGTAGGGACCAGGACAGATACGGGGCAGAACCAGGAAGGTGATCTCTGCTTCCTTGAGGGCCTCAGGGCACAGCCTCTTCCACCCTCAGATCTTGTGGTGTGCCAGGCTGTCCCTCCTGGGCATGCTGGATGGGTGTGTGGGGAGGCTTCATTTACCTGCTATGGGCACTGAGTCTCGGGGGGACTTGCGCCCACTCAGCTCCAGGAAGGAGTTGAGCCACGAGGAAGCTCCCAGGCGGAGGTCCCGGAAGAGCAGGGCTGTGTCCCGTTGAACCAGCCCCATCATGCCCAGTGCCTTCTGGTCTGAGTTGGAGGGTTCCTCTGTCTCCCCACCTGCGGAGTGTATGTGGGGGCTGGGTTGGTCTCTTCTCTTTCTGGACCCAGTCTCAACCCCAGAGCTTCAGGAATCTATGCCCCCGGGAACACAGGAATAGCTGATGGCTTCAGTAGGAGTCTTAGATTTTTGTCCTCAGCCCCTCCTCAGACCCAGGAGACCGGGCTCTAGCCCCTGCCCCTGTAGGCCCTGGGCATCCTGACCCCCAGGTCCCAGCGCTGGGCCTTACCAGCATAGGCACTGACACACTTGGAAAGCACGCTGAGGGGCAGCAGGGGGTCCATGAGGCTCAGAAGGCGGGAGGGAGAGGCGGTGGGCTGCAGCATTGTGGCTGGATAGGCTGCCATGATGCCGTCTGGCACCCGCACCCCGTAGGCTGCTGCCCGAAGGGAGACGGTGAAGCAGAGGTTCCCGCCTGCACTGTCCCCTGCGAGGCATATCCGCTCGCCTGTTGAGCCTGGTTTGGAGAGGGGCTTGGTCAAGCCTGGCAGGGAGGAATACAGCTCTGGTCCAGGAGCATTGGGCTCTCAGAGCGGGGCTGTGCAACCCTAAGGTCAGAGCCTGGTAAACAGAGGCAGGGATTTGGACCTATTTGGAGGATAGTGACCAGAGAATCAGGCTGACTCAGGACATGGAGAGGCCTGGAGATCAGGAGGCTGTGAGGAAGCTTGGGAGGCTGGAAGCAAGGTGGGGGTGGGAGTGAGAGGAGAGGGAGGGAGGGGCATCTGAGGCCAGGAAATGGAAGCCAGGGTTCAGGCTGACAAGGGGCCATGGGCTCTGTGGCATGAGCACAGTCCCATCCTGCTCTGTGCCTCCCAAAATGTCGGAAGTGGAATGTCAGAGGAGCTGGAACAATGGGCTGGAGACATGGGGAAACAGGAAAGAAAAGGTCGGAGGAGATAACCACGGGGGAGCTGGGGGGATGGAGTGTCAGGGCTGGAGTGGGGAGGAGGAAGTGGTTGATGGAAAGTTGGGTGAGCAGTGGGGCAATGGGGAGAGCACTGAGGCAGAGATGGAGGAGTGGGCAGCAGCGGGTGGCCAGGTGGCAGAGATGGAAGGGGAGGCAGGGGGTGAAGATTGAGGCTTGAGAAACAAGATGGCTCACTCCCCTGCAGTGTGGGCTGGGGCAGGAACAGAGTGGGTGGCAGTGAGGGCTGGGCTCACCGAGCAGGGCGCAGTTCTTGATGGCCCAGCAGTAGGCGTAGAAGCACTCCTCCAGCGCGCGGGGGAAGGGGGCCTCTGGGGCCAGGGAGTAGTCGATGGAGAGGATGGGGACGCCCAGCTCCTGGGCCCAGGTCTTGAGGTAGGGCTCGTGGGACTTGGAAGTCTGGGCCACAAAGCCACCACCGTGGATATGCACAACCAGGTACCGAGAGCGGGGTGCCTGCTGTGGGCGTGGCCAAAGCTCCAGGGTCCGAGGACCCTCAGACTTCACCAGGCTGTTGAGCTCCTCACTGTCCTGGGGGTGAGGGAGGAGGAGGAGGGTGAAGCTGGGGCAGCCTGCCTAGGCCTCCCCCCACCAAGGGGATGTACTCAGAGAGACAGGAGGGGAGCAGGTGTGAGCACTGAGAGTTGAGACAGCATGGAGGGAAAAAAGAAGGGCATCTGGGTGAGGGTGCCCCTTGCTCTGTACCTGTTCCTGGCTGAGGCAGGGGCCCTACCTGTCCTTCACGAAGGTCATAGGAGATGAGCCTGACGAGGACTGGTGCAGGGCCCATGTGGGCCAAGGGGGGTGGGATGGTGACTGTAAGTTTGGGGTCAGTGGTCAGTGGCATTTCAAAGGCCTCCGGTGGCAGGCTGAGCAGGCGGCTTACCCTCACGGTGGCTGATGCCATGTTTGCTAGAGACTGGTGGGAGGAAACAGAAAGGGCACTGGGGATGGGCAGCTTGAGCCCCCATTTATTCCCTCATGTGCCATCCCTGGGCCTGGAGCCCTGCAGAGACCCGATGTGGTCTCTGGGCCCCTGTGTCCCCTTTTTGTAACAGGTTAGGGTCCTATCAGGCCCCATGCTCACCGATAGCACCTCGATCTCAGTGATATTCCAAAAGGCTTTCCAGAAATGCACGTCCAGGTTCTGAGTGATTCGCTCAAACTCAGCCCCACGCAGCTCTGGGTCGATAGCAAAGCGGCCACCGGTGAAGAGGGAGCTGGCGGCCACACCTGGGGGTCGGGAGGGTGTCAGGAGGCCCAGGCAGGTCAGGCTGTAGGGGCAGGGACAGGGAGGGGGATGGGAGGGCAGGGGTGGTGCAGGCAGGGCCCGGCTGGCCAGGACTCACTGAGGCCGGTTTCGTTGCGTTTGTAGTGCTCCCCAAAGGACACCAGCCCGATGGAGAGGGTCTGCAGGAATGGCCTGATGGCGGGCGTGAACTGTGGAGAGATGTTGCTGTCACCCACTGCCCAGGAGAGGGACTAGGGGCAGGCAGGAGTGAGGGGCAGACAGTCATTCAACAAACATTTACTGAGCTCCTACTGTGTGCCAGGCACTGCTCCAGGCACATGCCATATAATGTCAAGTAATGACTAATGCTGTTAAAGACAATAGGTGGAGGGGACATAGAATGATGACTAGGGGTTAGGCTACTTAGATGGTCTCCAGGAGGGGACTTGAGGAGGGACCCAAATGAAGTGAGGGAAGGCTGTTCCTTGCAGAGAGCACAGAAAGTGCAAAGGCTTTGAGGCGGGCCTTGCTCAGCGTGGATAAGGAAACCTGGGGCCATTGTGGCTGGAGCAGGGTGACTGGGGGTGGGGAGGGCCAGGGTGAGGTCAGAGAAGCAAAGTGGGTTCACATAGGGCCTGAGAAATTTAGATTTATTCCAGATGTGGGGTGGAGTCACTGGAGAATTGTGAGCTGGGAGTAAGGTGATGTAGGGATTTCCTGAAAGTCAGCGAGGACAGAGATGAGGTGTGGACAGCAATGGGGATTAGTTACAGGTCAACAGGAAGACAGATGGGAGATGGTCAAAGATAGGGCCAGAGATCTTGAGGCAGAAAGACAGCCAAAGGGGAGACAGTGCCTGAGAGAGAAGCCAGGCAGCTTAGGGAAGACAGAGGATGGGGAGACAAGATCAGAGGGGAAAAGCCACAGGAGGTGGGCACAGGGCCAGCAGGCTTCTTCTGTTCATTCAGCAAATACTGAGCGCGAGGCACTGGGCTGGAGCAGGGGCTGAGCAAGACCCAGACAAGGGAGACCTCTGCTCTCTTGGGGTTGACATTTTACAGGGGGAGGCTGTCCTGCAACAGTTGGGCCGTCAGAGTAGCTGCCAGGCTTGGCCCTCCCCCTGGCCGGGGGCCCAGTAGGCCAGAGAGCACAGGGGTGCCTGGCCACTGTGGCTGGTTGCTGGCTCAAGTGGCCCTAGGATCTCTCTCCCGTGACTTGAAGGTCATGGCCAGTACATAGGGAGGAGCTGGCTGGCCCAGCTGGGCTGATCAATATTTGTGGGTTCAGCTTAGGTGAGGGGGAGTTTCCAGGAACACCCAGGCTGGGTCACTGAAGACGGGCTGCCCCACAGGGAAATGGGGAATGGTGGGTGGGATAGAGGCTGAGAAGCTGCTAACCTCAGCTATCACCTAAGTGGGGGGAGGCCATGAGAGGGTCTGAAAGGGGCTATTGATACTCCTGGGGAGGTTCCCTGATGTGCCTGGGGGACTAGGGGATCTGGCACTGACCCCAGCGAGGGGCAATTGGGTCTCTGCTCTGAGCCTGGTGCCCCAAGGGTCCCCCGATTCTCTGAGTCCACAAACTACTTTTCCTATGAATTGGAAGGCCTCCTTGTTGCCTCCCTCTTAGTGCTGAGATGAGCTGTGTCTCCCTGAGAGTGGTTTGGGGTGAGCAGAGGGTAGAAGGCCTGCAGCGGGCAGAAGTCAAGGTCCTAGTTCAGGGAGGAGAGGGGTTGAGACCAGGTTTTCCTGTCACCAACTTAGATCTGCTCCTTGGCCCTACCCTAAACCTGAAAATCCCGATTCTACAGCTCCTTAGGTGAGTCCAAAAGTCCAGGCAGACCTGGGTACAGTTGAACCTCTGTAAAATGGGGTTCACACCCCTCCTCCTCCCTTCCAGGCATCCAGTGATACACTTACAAATGGGCCTTTGAGAACAATACTGACTATCCTCTTGGGGGTCTCAAATGATCTCGGGGGCGAGAGAGGTAACATAAAAGAGTGAATGGATCTCCTGAGTATAGGACCATGGAGAACAGTGGGGAACCTGGTGCAAAAGCTATGCAAATGAAAGATTTCTTGCGACATGGTGGATGCAGCCTGGGGGCCACATGTTTGAGGTCCTGGTGTAGCTCTGTCTAGGCCCAGACAGCTTCCCTTTCTGTTTCCGCAGTTTTCTGAACCCATGACCCCCGTGGTTATTCTACACTATTGGGCCAGATGAGGGGCCACCAGATGCCTTCACTGTGGGTCCAGGGTAGGGCAGGGGGCTCACCTGGAAGCCCAGGCAGCGGCCGTAGAAACAGCCCTTGTGCAGGGTGACATACTCGCGCAGGAAGTCTGTGGTGAGTCCTTCGTCGCCCTCGAAGAAGAGTCCCCCTGGCCGGTTGGTGGCCAGCAGGCGCTGGGCGTAGTAGGTCAGAGCTCGGAGCTGGGTGAGGGCGGCCAGGTAGGCCTCGAGTTCAGCCAGGTTGTGGCTGGTACGGAAGAAGATGCTGCGGCGGTTGGAGGCCACGTAGCGTGATTTGTGCAGCAGGTGCGCCATGCAGCAGCGGGCTGTGTGCACCAGGCTGCGGTACCCATTGGCCGGTGTTTCTGCATCCAGGTCAAAGAGGTGTGCCACACCCAGCAGGCGGCCCAGGGCTGGCTCCAGCCCCAGCGCCTGCTCCCGAACACCTGCAAAGACACTTGACAGCCGCCGTGCTGTTTCCCCAGGGCCCTGGCTGGAGAAGAAGGCCATGTTGTCCTCCGCCAGAGTCACCAGCGACTGTGTCATCGTGCGTAAGTCCATGTTGTGTATGAGCTGCAAGGCTGGGGGCAGTGGAGAGGCTCATTAAGCAGGGTTGGATCACACCTTGCTCAGCTGGGCCCTGGGCTCCAGGAGTCCAGGCTCTATCCCCTTCCTCCCTCAGATTCACACATCAGAATCCAACCTCCTCCTTTAGGCCCAACAGTGGAGCCTAGGTACCCAGATCTTTTCCTCCTCAGGAGCCAGGAGTGCAGACCCTCAGCCTGTCCTTCCTCAGGTGTCCCTGCTCTCTCCTATTGGTTCCTTTGCTCCAGTATCTCCTACACCCTAGAGCAGCCGTGGGCGCGAATCCGGCCCGTTTGAAATGAATAAAACTAAAAAAAAAAAAAAAAGTCCGTACCCTTTTATGTAATGATGTTTACTTCGAATTTATATTAGTTCACACAAACACTCCATCCATGCTTTTGTTCCGGCCCTCCGGTCCAGTTTAAGAACCCATTGTGGCCCTCGAGTCAAAAAGTTTGCCCACCCCTGGCCTAGAGCCTTCCTACCCCTTTTTTTCTTTCAAGGACCTAAGAGTTCAGGCATCTGTCTCCATTTACTGTTCTTGGCCCAGGACTCCTTCTAGGTTGCCTGAACTCCAGCTGGTCCTCTCTCAGGACCCAGATGTTAGGCCCTCGTCCTACCTCCTCAGGCCCAAGGCATTGCCCACAGGCGCTTCCCCTCCACCAGTATTTTGGAGAGTTTCTCTCTCAGCCCATCCATTCCCATTCACCTGGTGGTGTTCCAGGACCCTGGTCCCAAGACCAATTCTCTTCCTGAACCAAGGAGTTCAGCATTCTAGCCTTACTTAAAACTGAAGAGTCATTCTTGCCCCTTCCTGGCCCCTTAAGTCTGGCTGTGGAACCCCCTCCAAACTCCAGCTCCCTTCCTGTTCCTCTGTGCAGTTCCAAAACTCCATCTCACTCCTCTCCCAGCTTGGACACTCTGGCCTTTGGGCCTGTCCACTCCGCTTAGATTGAATGGGCCAGCTCTGCTCTTCTGCCTGGAATAATAGTACTCACACTCATCGCTATCATTGACCTTGAGTTCACTCTGTGCCAGATCCTGTGTTAAGAGCATTGTGTGTGTTTTTGTTCATTTGCTCTTGTTAACTCTCTGAGACACAGACAGCCTCAGTTTACGTTTCAGCTATTAGTGGTAGCATCCCATTATACAGGAGAGGAAACTGAGGCTCAGAGGTGTTAAGGAGCTGAAGGTTGCATTAAAAATGATAGAGCCCCAGCTGGTTTGACTCAATGGATAGAGCATCGGCCTGCGGACTGAAGGGTCCCGGGTTCAATTCCAGTCAAGGGCACATGTCCCAGTTGCGGGTTCAATCCCCAGTAGGGGGCGTGCAGGAGGCAGCCAATCAATGATTCACTCTCATCATTGATGTTCCTCTCTCTTCCTCTCTGAAACCAATAAAAATATATTTTTAAAAAAATGGTAGATCCCTGGCCGGTTTTGCTTAGTGGTTTGAGTGTTGGCTTGTGGACTGAGGGTCCAGGGTTCAATTCTCAGCCAAGAGCACTCAGAGGACCATAAGAACTGCTTCACGCAGGCAGTTTGAAAATAAAGTTCCAGAGAAACAAAAGCTATTTCAGGAGGACAATGGAATTCCAGTGCATCTAAAGGATGGGGTAGCTGATGCCTTCCTGTATAGAACTACCATGATTCTTACAGTTGGTAGAACAACTTATGCCATATATCAGCTGGCTATGGCTTCACTTCCCAAGAAGCGGGGTTGACTTTAGTTATCCTCCCAGCAATCAGGTGGTTCAATTTCATTCAGTAAGCTGAGAAATAACTGAGTTTTCCTTTAGGGATCAATATTTATTGACTTGTACTAACTGCAACCAATAAAGCAGTCTTTAACATGAAAAAAAAAATGGTGGAGCACCCTGGCCAGATAGCTCAGTTGGTTTAGAGCAGTGGTCGGCAAACTGCGGCTTGCGAGCCACATGCGGCTCTTTGGCCCCTTGAGCGTGGCTCTTCCACAAAATACCACGTGCGGGTGCACACGTACAGTGCGATTGAAACTTCGTGGCCCATGCGCAGAAGTCGGTATTTTGTGAAAGAGCTACACTCAAGGGGCCAAAGAGCCGCATGTGGCTCGAGAGCCGCAGTTTGCCGACCACTGGTTTAGAGCATCATCCCGATATGCCACGATTGCAGGTTCGATTCCCCGGTCAGGGCACACACAAGAAGCAACCAATGAATGCATAAATAAGTGAGCAACAAATCGAATTTCTATCTCTCCCTTCCTTTCTCTCTAAAAAACAAATAAAACCCAACCAACCAAACAAAAAACAGACATATATAAAAGGGGTGGAGCAGAATTCAAACCCAGATCCAGAGCCATGTCTCCCTCCCGGTGCTCTGGAGGCTGGGCCTCTCGCTCTGGCCCGCAGAAACTGACCCTCCTCACAATTGAGGGTCCCCCTTGATGGGGATGCCCTCTGCTCCAGAGACTCTTCCCTCCTGCAGCCCACCCTCCTTGCCTGGCTCCTGGGCTGATGGCCCCCTGCTCCTCCCAGGTGTCTCCTCTCCCTTCCAGGCCCTCGGGTTTGCCAGTGGCCATTCCAGTCTCTCAGGGCCATTCCTGTCTCTCAGCTGGCTGTGCACTCACCCTTCTAGGCCTCTTCAGAGCTTCTCCGAGAGTAGGACTGCTGGACTGTGGGACTGTGGCTTGTGCCAGTAGCAGCCTGGGGCGATAAACCCGGGGAGGGGCTCAGCCTGCCCAGGGTGTGGCCACCGATCCACCTCCCAACCCACAAGGGACAGTGAGAACCACGTGCTGTAAACAGAGCATGGAGCCCAACTCCCTGCCCCCCTGTCAGCTCCCAGCTCCAGTTTAATTCTGCTTTAGAACCTCCAGGAGTACCCAGCCCCCCTCCTCCCTCAGACCCAGGAGTCCAGGCCCCTAGCTCTCTCCTCCCTCAGACCAGGAATCCAGGCCCCCAGTCCCCTTTGGACCCAGTTGTCTTAGCCCTAGTCCTGAACAAACTGTCCCCTCTCACCCAGCCAGGCTGCCCTCCCTCTCCAGGGTGGATTCAGGGAGCAAAGGCCCCATGATCTCAGCTCCTGCCACTCCCATCCCCCCAGGCTGGCCCTGGCAGAGCCAGCCCCAGCTGCTGGGGAAAGAGAGGGTAGCCAGCCCTGCCTGACCCTCCAGGGAGGACAAAAGCAGATTATAGGTATTTCCAAGCCCAGCTAGGGGCCTGAGCCACAGGTCCTATTGTGTGGTGTTCTCACACTGGCATCCTGTACCTGCCAATTAGCCTTCACAGCACATCCTGCTGTGACTGTGCTGTCTACCTCACATGTGGGGAAAGCAAGGCTGAGGGACACATGCTCCTTGCCTGGCCAGCTCTTTCTTGCCCTTCAAGAGCTTGTCATCTCCTTGAAGAAGCATTCCCTAACTGCTCATCTCTAAAGGAGATAAGCCACCCAGCACTATTTTCTGCCAACATACTTAAATTGTTCTTCCTAGAACTTTACACATTTGCAATTATACATTTGTTTGTTTACATGTGTATTATTTGTCTCTCCCCAGGGGCAGAACTGGGATTTAGAGCCGTGAAGTTTATAAGAACTATGAAGCTTACATGTGTGGAAGTGGGGCTATTTAGGTAAAGGAATATAAAATCACAAATACAAAATCAGTTACAGGATCTTGGAAGGGAATAGTGCAAATGAGGCCCTGAAGTCTCAGTGTCATTTGCTTGGCTGGAGGTGAATCCTGTCTCTCCCCCTAAAATACCCATCCCCATCATGGGGCCTAACACATAGTACAGGGGTCCTCAAACTACGGCCCGCTGGCCACATGCAAATACAAATATTGTATTTGTTCCCGTTTTGTTTTTTTACTTCAAAATAAGATATGTGCAGTGTACATAGGAATTTGTTCATAGTTTTTTTTTAAACTATAGTCCGGCCCTCCAACGGTCTGAAGGACAGTGAACTGGCCCCCTGTTTAAAAAGTTTGAGGACCCCTGACATAGTAGGTGCCCAGCAAATATTTGAAGAAGGAAGAAAAGCCCGAAGAGTCACAGTGGAATGGAGAAGGGGCTGGATGGGAGCTTGGGAGATGACCACCCCTCCCCAGGGCAGACAAAAGATGGACAGACAGAGGCCGCTGGAGGCGACTCTAAGCTTGGTGGCTGTGACAATGGAACACTGGCCCAAACCACTCACCAGGTGATCCTGGATGAGCCTGGTTTCTCATCTGGAAACTGCACTTGGCCATCCTGCCTGCCCCTGGGCAGCCTTTTCTACAGCTGTCTGTTTGGTGGTTCACACGTGGCCTCACCAAGGTGTGTACTGGGTCATTTTCCTCTGTGGTACCAAATGCTAGCATACTAATTAATTGACTATTTATGTGTTTGCTTTTTGTCTCCCTCATCAGTTTATAGGCTCCCTGATGGCAGGGACTTTGTTTTATTGCTGTACCTGAACCCCTTGCACAGTGCCTGGAGCATGGCCAGCATGTGGTATTTATTGCCTAATAGACTGTGGTTTCCCACTTTATAAACCACTGTTATTTACTGCCCTCCATGCGGTAGGGCTCTTTATTGAAGATGAGGACAGAGGAGACTGGACAGAACAGTGACTTGCACAAAGCATTGGGGAATAGGCCTTCATGATTCTAGGGCTCTGCCCTTCGCCCTGGTCTAGGCAGCTCCCTGGGGGCTAGGCTGGGTGGAGCTGGCAGGAAGGGATGTTGAGATTGCCAGAAACTCGCCAAGAATCCCAGGCAGAGGGCACTGGGGCAGGGGCAGGCCCACCAGGGCCATGGGCGAGGACTGGGACAGAGGTAGGGCTGAAGGGTCCCGTTGTCTGGGCACCAGCCCTTTGCCCTAGAGAGCCACTGGGCAGCTGAATCAGGCCTGGATTTTGGCCCCTGGGGACTGAGCAGGGCAATGGGGGAAAGAAGTTGGGGGGAGGATGCAGGAAGGGCGAGGTCTGGGGCCTGGGAAGAGTAAGGGCTTCTGCACGGGAGATGCCTGGGTACAGGTGAAGAAGGGGGGCCAGTGAGTGTAGCCAGTTCCCCGAGTGTTCCCACCAGAGCAAACTGTACTCTAAGGACTGACTGTAGTGTGCCAGGCACTGATCTCTTTATGTGCTTTATGTGAAGTAACTCATTTATCCTCCCCAGGATGCATGAGGTAAGGACTATTATCACCCCTTTTGGCAGATGAGAAACCAGACCCAGAGAGGTGACGTGCTGCCCAAGGTCACAGAACCAGCAAGGATGGTGGATCTGAGTGTTGTTCCTTCTCTCTGTCATGTCTCAGCTGTGTGCTTTCTGGGTGGTCAGGTGTGAGTGTGTCTGAGGTTCACATGTATGTATGTACATACATAGGTTCGGGTCATGGCCATTATATGTGTTCGTGGGTGGGTGTATTGACATTTTTTCTCAATCTGTGCGTTTTTGTTTCTTGGCATATCTGAAGGCATGTTTTTATGCATGTGTCACAGTCTGCGTGTGTTTTTCTCAGCCTGTGAGAGAGACTGTGTGGGCATGTGTATGTATGAGTATGGATATATATAGATATTTGTGCATATCCGTGTGTGTGTGTGTGTGTGTGTGTGTGTGGTGTAAGCATCACTCCCCATTTGCTCAAGCCAGAACCCAGGGAATCATCCTGGCCATCTCCTCTCCCCATCTAATCCATCATGAAGTCCTGTCCACTCTGCCCCCTAGAAACCTCTGGAACCCGATCCTTTTCCCACCCCCCTGCTCCCATATCTGGATAACTGTAACTCATTACAGTCTCTGATTTTGCCCCTTTCAATCTTTGCTCCACATAGCAGCAAGAGGCTCTTTCTAAAACACACTCCCAACTCTCAACAGCCCAACCCCTCCTCTCAGGAAAAAGCCCCACATCCTGGACATGGTCTCCTAAATTAGAGACCCTCTGGGACCCATGTCCGCCCAGCCTTTCTTCTTCCCCTCCCTCGATGAGTGACCTCCGTGCTGTAATGTGCTGCTTTCTTGGGCCTCAGGGTTTCTGCCCATTCTGTCCCCTCTGTCCTCCCTGCCCCCCTTGCCCAAGCAGCCATCCATGGGTCCAAAGCCACCTTCTTGGGAAGCCTTCCTCTTACATTATCTCAGGAATTTCCCTCTTGTATACATCGTAGTTTATAATTATATCTGGTTTGTGAGATTATTTGATTAATGTCTGCATCTACAGCTCCAATGTGTCTGTCCTTGCCACCAAGAGCCCAGCCCTGGCCTAAATAAGTGTTCAGTGAATGTCTGATGAACGAATTTGTGTGAATTAAGGTTGGGACACACAGCAATTTTGAGCTCACACACTCCCTGCCCTCAGGAGGCTGGGGGCAGCTATCTCTTTGCCCTCACTGGCCAGGTAAGAAAACCCAGGTGACCTTGTTCCCTCAGAGTCTCAGTGTCATCATTTGGGAAATAAGGTGATCATAATGACACTATTGTCATCAGGTTACTGGCAAGATCAAATTGATGACTAGGACTGCACCAGCCAGCCTGGATGCCCTTGGGGCAAGGGGTGGGGAAATGATTCACCCAACTGAGACCTGGCACCAGGGCAGGACCTCAGGAAATGAGAGGCAAATCTCAGAGCTTGGGGGAATGAACCTTGGTGAGTAGGCGGGCCCATGGATTTGTGAGGCCTGGCTCAGCCCTGTGCAGGAAGTCCTGCCCAAGAGGATTCTGACTCCTCATGACAATCCCAAGTGCAACACGATGATTATTGTCCCAGTGTTACAGTTCACGCATTCCTTTACTTATTAATTCAATAAATATTTAAGTGTCTATGTGCCTGGCATAGCAGGCTCTGGAAATGCAGGGTAAACAAGGCAGACACAACCCCACTCTTAGGGAGCCTGCTGTCTAATGGGGGGTAACTGTATTCATTCAAACCTCACCACAGCCCTACAAGTCAGGCACTCTTATCATATCCATTTTATAGCTCAAAAAGTTGAGGCAGTGAAGGAAGGAGCCTGTTGCCCAGTGTACCACAGGTTATAGCCTGAAGAACAAGGTCTCCAGTGCCCATGTACTTAACCAAGGTCTGTACTGACTGCCTCTGGGCACTCTGCCCTGCTTGTGATACTGTTTTGCTATGTGACAGTCAATGCCCTCGGGCAACAGTCTGAGCCTGTCTGAGCCTGCATGTGCAGCTGGAGCCAATTCCAGCTCTATTCTTGACAGGGATGTGCAATGCAGAGTTTGGGGTCTCTGGGACCCAGGGGCTAAGCCAGTTTCTTGTCTGCACAGGAACTTTCCACAGGCCCTCATTTGGATTGACAAATATTCAAAACTGAGCAAGGAATTACTGCCAGCCCCTGCCCATCTCCGTTGGACTGCCTTTCAGTTAAAAATGTGGCACCCTAGGAACCCGGGCGACAGACCTCCCTTCTCCTGAGGGAGAGCGTGGCAGTCAGAAACCAACCCAGGAACCCCTCGTCCTAGAAGGAGTGGGGGCCCGCAAGTCAGGCCCCAGGGAAGGGGGGCTGAAGCAAGCAGGTGACCTGACAGGAAATGGAGGGGCTGAATGAAGGGTGGGAGTACCGGTCTGGCATTTCCCTCTCTGGGGCACCTTTCCTCCTACCTTTCTGACTCACTCCTCAACTTCCTCTTTGGGCAACAGCTTATAAACTTCTTCCCTACTATCCTCTCAGGAGTGCCTGAGACCTGAGAACCGGGCGCTCCGACCATTTCCCAGGTGGGAAACACTGAGGGCAGGAGTTGCCCACGGCCACACAGCGAGTGCGGAGCCACAGCGGGAACTCTGGCCCAGAAGACTCGCATTCAGGACTCTCCTCCCATGACAGCAGCGGAGCGTCGGGCAGTCTCTACGCTGGGGGTACAGTCCGCTCCCAGCATCGCCGCGTTCCCCCGCAGAGCGGCAATGGGCCAGTCCATGGACTCCCCTACTTCTCGAGCCGGTGGGTCAGTCCACTCAGTCCCCAGTCCCCGCAGGATGTCCAAGGTTCCTTCCGGGCTGTTGCCGGCCCCCGCGTGCTCACCTTTGGCCTTGATTTTTCGCCATCGCCGGCGGCTTTGCCTCTTGGATCTCTCTTTGTCTTTCTTCGAGGCCCGGTCCCCAGGGGCCCCGGCGGGTCCCTCTTTCCCGGCTGACTCCATCAATTCTCCTCAGCTCCCCACGGGGACCAATTCCAAGCCCCACGCCCCGCCCCGAGTGCCATTCCTGTTACCACAACACCGCCGGGCCCCCATACCACCCAATCCTGGCCTTGCTCCGCTCGGGGTCCCGCCCCCTGGACTATCCGGGCCTCACCCCACCGCCGGGCCCCGCCCCCAGCTGCCGGGACCTAAGGACTGGCCCCGCCCCCTCATACGCATCAAGGACCCGCGACCGACAAAAAATGCAGCCCTGGAGGCGGCGCAGAGCGTCCTTCTTCAGTCGGGACTAGTGGGGAGTCGCACGGTTTCTCCCTAGCGCGGAAGCCTCGGTCGGATCACATGCTGGTTCTCAGCCTTGTCCGCCCACTCACCTTCCCATGTGGGGATCCCTTAGAACGCCACCCGGCCCGCACGCTGGCGGGGAGAGCGAGGCGCCACGGAGCCTCCCCTTGAGGACAGGGGGCGGGCCAGGTCCTCGGGCGATTCAAAGTCGGGGCGGGCGCCAGCGCTGGAGGCGGGCTCTGCCTGCGAGCCATTGGAGGAGGAAGCCCTTCTCCCCGCCCCCTGCCTGCTAGTTCTCTCATTGCTCGGTTTCTCGCGGTTCCTTTCTCTACCTTCTCCCTCAAGAATGACAGGGAGAGGCAAGGAGAATACTAGGCGCCTGCGTAGTAGCCCCAAGACGCTGGCCAGGGGCAGGGAGGGGCGGCGCTAGGAGAGGCGCGCGCCCGGGAAAAGGCGGGAAACGGTGGAGGCTCGAGGCTCGCGCATGCGCACACGTTCAATGGCGCTTGGGCGCTTCAGGAGAGGCGGCCTGGTCGCTCCGGCGGTTTGGGGGCCTAGAGACACAACCCTTCACCCTCAGCACCGGAAAAACGCCTGGCACCCTCTCTCCCTCTCTTTCCATCCACCTCTCCGTCCCCCCGTGTCCCCCCCCCCCCCCCCGCCAGGCCTACCGCCAGCCTTGGCACCGACACCAATGACCTTCTCATCCCTGAGAGGGTCGGGCCAGCCCCTTCGGCGGGGAGGCCTCTGGGCTGGGTCAGCGGTGCCGGTGCCGGCCCTCGGCTTCTGGAGTGGAGCTGCAAGCTTCCCCTCTTCCGGCTACTTCAACAAGCAACCCTTCATTCCAGGGAGAACACTTGATGCCTGCTTCTGCCTGGCAGGGCTTTGGAGCTTAGAGAATGGGGATGGGAGCTAGACCCCCCTCCCCGCACTGCTTCAGAGGAGGGGAGGGAGGGCAGGCAGCCATCACCCCCCCTCCTACTCCCCCCAGCTCTGCCTTCCTCTAGCCCCGCCCTTGTCTGGGACTTGGCAGACCCCAGCTCCTCTCCTAGGCTCTCCCTTCCAGAACACACCCCATAAGGCCTTCAGGCCTGGCTGGACTGGGACTTCTGTGGGGGGCCAGCCTGGGAGGAGAGCAGGTGTCCTGCTGCGGAGGGAAGACCGGGCAGCTCAAGGATGGCTAAGGCACAGACGTGGGCCGAGTGGGATGGACACTCCCTGAGGTTAGTAAGGGGCCCCCTTCAGCCTGTGTCTCTGGAGCACACTCCAGCGTCTGCCGCCGAATTGCGCTTCAGTGGGTTTGGGGAGGGATGGATGAATACACCAGGCTTCCCTGTTGTTCGGGCCCCTGGCTCAGAACTTTTCACACTTCGATTTACCCCAAATCCTTCGAAGGAAGGCAGCCTCGTTGGCTTTGAATCCTGGGCGGGCCACTTCCCACTGCCCCCCTCGTGTCAGATCCTTCACATCTCAAGGCCTCGGCTTCCTCATCGATCAAATGGGGCTGTTGATCTTTGTTTCACAGAACCTTTAAGGGATCACCTGAGCTGACCTGAGAGAGGCAGCTCTCGGTACTTCTTCTATTTTAAGTTAAAGGGTAAAGGAAGGACGCGTGGAGCTTCGGAGTGAGGAAGCTAATGGTGACGTGCCGGGGGAGGGGACCAGGGGAGGGAGAGGCACTGGCTTGCTCCCGGGATGGAGGGTCTCAGCACTTCATGATGAATGAATAGCCATCCCTGGGAGACCCCGTTCCTCCAAGCGCAACTCACCCGTGTCCCAGGAGTGTCTGTGGTTCTGGTTGCTGGTTTTCGTCTCTTGGGCTGATGTCCCACCAGAGCCTGACATCTCTTCATCACCAGGCTTCTCCTTGAGGTCCAGCTTCATCCCCTGGGCCGTGGTTCCATCCTTCATGGCTGGTGAGTCCATCTCCAACGGATACCCCGGATCTGATTCTGAGTCAAAATCTGTGATCCACTCAAGAAATGTCTTCCACTCCGAGGCAGGCCGCTGTATGGATAGTTCGTGAAGTTTTGATAGAAATCCCCACTCGCTCAAAGATCCCCGCTGGGACTTGTCTGGAGCTGTTTGCTGGCCATTAGGGTCTGACTGTCCTGCTTTCTCTTGGGACATAGGTTCAGTTTGGGAAGGAGGTGTTGATCCAGCTTCTTGCTGAGCTAGAGGTGGCTCTACTGGGCCAGATCCTGGCTGAGCCACATGTTCCTCTTCCACTTCTGGCTCCTGTTGAGTTCTAGATTCTTTTTCTGTCCCAGGTCCTTGCTGTGAGGCAGCTCCCTCTGGAGTGAAGGGCACCCTTTGGATGGGAGGTGATTGCTGTGGTGCAGGCTCCTGTGGGGCAAGGAGTTCCTGCTGTAAAGCGGATTTTTGTTGGGCTCTAGTTTCTTGCTGGGATTCAGCTTCAGGTTGGGCAAGGGACTCCTGCTGAGTGAGGGGTCTTTGCTGGGAAGCAGGCTCCTGTTGGGTATTGGGTCCCTGCTGAGTCGTAGATTCTGGCTGTGCTGTGGGTGTCTTTTCTGGGCCAGGCTCTGGCTGGGTGATCGGTATCTGGTGTGGCTCAGGTTCCCAGTCAGGACTAGATACTGACTTAGAACCTGGGTCCACTGTTGTTAATTCCCTCATGGGAGATGTTGCTCTCCCAGGCTTCATTCTTCTGGCCCCCACCAGGCCTCCTTTGTTACAGATGCCTCATTGATTCCTCATGATGACACCTCTCTTTGGGTTCCACTCCTTTATCCTGGCATTTCTGGTCTTTTTTTAGGCAGTTGGCCAGTGGGCTGGCCACTGCTGGCCCCAAACTCCTGTGGATTAGAAACAGGAGGAGGCTGGTTGCCCACCACTCTTCTACCAGAGGGGAGGGGCTTGCCCTCTTGTGTCATAAATAGGGCCCCACCCTACTCACCACTCAGTTAAAATGCTTTTGTTTTTGTTTTCTTATAAGGCAGCATCCAACTTAGTCCTCTGGGATGACAGAAGCCAGATTCTGGATGAGTGTTCCTTTTTTTTTTCTTCCCTTCTGATGTTTGAGGAAAGGATCAGAGGGGGAAGCTGTCTCTGTACTGCAGTAATAATCTTTTCCTCTTTATTTATACTTTCAAATGGTTGCCAGTTTAATTTCCTTATATTATTACTCTATAATTTCACTCCCATGTTAAAAAAATGAATGATGGCCTCTCATTTGTACAGCTTGAAGCCCTTTTCAATGGTATTTGAGATCTTCCACACTATCTCTCTAGCTCTGAATCTATGGTTCTGCATATATGTCTTCTGTACTAGTTTGGAAACTCACAGAGTACAATGACCCTTGATGAAGATGATGATGATGATAACTACCACAAATCCTAAAAGTGTTCTATATACTAGGAAATTACCTAGTATATAGTTTTTTAGACCTATATTATCTTTAACTAGAGGCCTGGTGCACGAAATTCATGCACAGGGGCGGAGGGGTCCCTCAGCCTGGCCTGCACCCTCTCGCAATCCGGGACTCCTGGCTCCTAACTGCTTACCTGCCTGTTTGCCTGATCGCCCCTAACCACTTGCCTGCCTGATCTCCCCTAACCGCCTCTGCCTCAGCCCCCGCCGCTTCATCCGGAATGATGTCCAGAAGGTCGTTCAGCTGTCTGGTCTAATTAGCATATTACACTTTTATTATATAGATAAGACCGTGTCTGATTCATTGGTATACCTGTTTTCTTTGTCCCACTTATCTCTTACCTCAGAAAGGTTGGTTGAAAGAGTAAAAGAATAAAAAATTTGGCAGGAAAGACACACACACAGCGCTATTTGGTGTGAAGAAGTATCTGTAGATGTAGAATCTGGGTTGAATTTGTAGTGAACAGGGAAAAGTGGGTCATCTGGATTGAATGCGAGTTGCTAGACCCCTTTTGAAAGAAATGATTTTGGCCTATTACACTCTTTTCAAAATATATTTTTATTGATTTCAGAGAGGAAGGGAGAGGGAGAGAGAGAAACATCAGTGATGACAGAGAATCATTGATCGGCTGACTCCTGCATGCTCCCCAGTGGGGATCTAGCCTGGAACCTGGGCATGTGCCCTGACTCGGATCGAACCATGACCTCCTGGTTCATACATAGGTTGACCCTCAACCATGAGCCACATTCGCTGGGCCCTATTACATCTAAAAATATTTATTGACTTATGTTTGCTACTTGCCTGGTTGTATTTAAGGTCAGATGGAACCAGCTAGGGAGCCAGGATTCCTGGTTTCTTTCAGGATTCCTGGTTTCTTTCAGGTAATTAAGTTTAAATGAAGCCTGAGTAATGAGAGGGTACAGGAAAAGACTGACAAGAAAAAGCACTAGAGGGAACAATAATCAAAATAATCTTGGGAAAAATGCTTTTTGAGAACCCTGGAATGATTTAGAGAGTGGGGACAAGGAGAGGGAGTTGAGGTGGGAGAAGAACATTCTCTTTTGACTAAGAATGCTTCATTGGGAGAGCAGGCTCTCAGAGTTCCTATAGAGGCAGAGTAAAGCTTGCTAGCTGACAGCGTTTGATAAATTGCTGGCAGGCTCTGGAGTGCTTGTTTGGCTTCCTGTGGTGCCTTTGGTGCCCTAGGGTGAAAATAAAGGGGAGACACTAGTGTTAAAAATTTTTTAAATTTATTTTTTATGAGAGCTTTTAAAATTATAAAAGTAAGACTCATCCAGTGGAAAATAATTAAAATAAAAAAATATATGCAGTAAAAAATGTAAAAGGACAACTCTCCCCCAATTCCACTCCCCATTCCCAAGAACAAACTACTGTTAATATTTTACTATATACTTTCCCATATCTTTTTGTATGTAAACTATTAAGTTTACTTTAAAAAATAAAAATGAGCCCTAGCCAGTTTGGCTCAGTGGATAGAGTGTCAGGTAGGGGCGCATGTGGGAGGCAACCAATCTATGTGTCTCTCTCACATTGATGTTTCCTCAATAAATTATTTAGGAATATATATATTCCTAAATAATTTAGTTTAATTTTGCCTATTTTAAAATATACTTTTAACTGATTTCAGAAAGGAAGAGAGAGGGAGAGAGAGACAGAAACATCAATGATGAGAATCATTAATTGGCTGCCTCCTACATGCCCTCCTAATGGGGATTGAGCCGGCAACCTGGGTATTGACTGGGAATCCAACTGTGACCTTCTGGCTCATAGGTCAACATTCAACCACTAAGCCATACTGGTTGGGTGACACCGGTGTCATTTTCAGAGATCAATGATCAGGTCCCCAATCTCCCTCCACTTTGATAAGCAATGGGGTTCTAAAATCTAAGACTTGGTTAAATCTCTCTAGTATTAGTAGAATTGTATCCTGCTTTTCTTCCTCTTCCTGTTTCCCCACAAGTTGACACAAGTAGAAAGCACTGAGATGTTTATCCTGGTCTTCATTTCACCTCTATTGTCTGTTCTCAGCCCCTGCTTCATTCCTAGTTGATTACACTGAGTGACTCTGGTTTAAGAAGTTTCATTCTTTTGAAACTTACTGGTTTTCTTCATGTTGCCCTTCAAATGATCACAGGGACACTGCTTTTTTGGAAGCGTGGGCACTGCCATGAGTTTTCTTTTAGGAGCTCTCAGGAACCAATCTGAAATAACAGGGTTGCTGCTTAGATGGGAGGATTAGCATGTTTGAGAGTAGGGAGTAGGGTAGGGCTTTACTTGCCATCTTTGCTTTTTTTTTACACTGCAATAGGATGGGGAAAAGGGTCAACATGGAACAGTGGAGGTATCCAGTTATAAATATACTAGTGGCCCAGTGCATGAATTTGTGCATGGGTGGGGTCCGGCAGGCCCGCCCCGATTGGGGCTGATTGGGCCAGGCTGGCGGAGGGGGAAAGGGGGGAGGGGATGCTGGAGGTTGGCTGGCTGGTCCTGCCCCTGATCAGGGTGTGTGTGTGTGTGTGTGTGTGTGTGTGTGTGTGGGGTGATCAGGGACAGGGCTGGCCGGGGGAGGGGCCTCGGGTGGTTGGTTAGCTGGCCCTGCACTGCCCCCGCTCCCTCCAGTCGAGTTCTCGGTCGAACTCCTGGCATATTAGGCTTTGCATATTAAGCTTTTATTATATAGGATTTCTGAGCATTTTTTTCCTGATCTGTGTTAGCAAGAATTTAGTGGCAGGTGTGGAGAAGGCAGCAGGATATCATTAGGGAGACTAAAAAATGAAGAATAAGACATAGGTGTCAGCCTTCCAGTAGCTGCTTTACCTGGAGCAAGCCATTTTGCCTGATTTCAGTCTTACCAGTGAGTAACATAAGGTTGAGAATAAGATCCAGGAAGCTTTTGGAAGGTGGCACTGGGTTCTTAGGGAAAAAATAAGGGGGAGTTGGCAGGCAGAGATTTAGACCTTGGAGGAGTCAGGCCTTCTTAGGAGACTCCAGAAGAAAACAAGTGTTGCTGCATGTGGTGGGCTGGTGCAGATAGGAATGGGTAAGTCAGCTCAGCTAACTTCTCCACTGGTCTCAGGGACTCAAGGGAGATGATCGGGGTATCAATGGTGTATCACTGTTGTTGAGACTGAGTTACTGACCTTTGCACTCACATTCTTGGCCACCTTCCTGGAGCCACCTCCCAGAAGCCTGGCGTTTGTCCTTGTGGCCTCTGGCGACTCCTATTGAAAGTAAACAGGTCACTTCCAGACACTGGAAAGGAAAAGGGCCAACAGAAATGATCCCCCAGCATTGTGCTACCTAGTTTAGCTCAGTTCCATTTCTTTTCCTTTTTTTCACTTAGGGATCTAGGAGTATTTTAACTCAAGTACTGAAGAGTATTTTAAATGGATAAGGAATTGAGGTTGAAAATCCAGCCTAGAGAAAAGTTTAGCTGGAGGTAAGTAGAGAAAGAATGACTTCTGGATGGAAGAGAGGACAGAGATGGGGCTTAATCAAGATCCCCCCCCCCCCAACACACACAATAAAATCCTCATAACTTAAGGAACAAGCAGATTCTTCCATAAACCCATCAGGATCTTCACCTGACCTCTAAGTTTGCTGTATTTGAATCCCTAATCCCAGTCCAACTATAAAAATATGATATTTACCTTTGCTCCCCTGGAACAAAAGCCATTCCTCTTTTGGCCTCTATTCAGGTATGTCTTATCACCTGATGCTTTTTTATTCCCATTTTGTGATAACTAAAATATTTTCATGATAATCAAGGATGATGGTTTATATATAGACTTGAGGTTCTGGAGCTAGAACCAGGCCGAGGTGATTATCCTCTGTATAGTAGTTTTGGCTATTCCTGTCAGAAATAATTATTCCTTCACATGGTTCACCATCATATTTGAGTGCAGCTCTATTTTTGCACCATTATAGTTTTTTGTTTGGAATCTGTTGTGAATTGAATTGTGTCCCTTTCAAAATTCTTGTTGAAACCCTAACCCTCAATATCTCAGAATGACTGTATTTGGAGATAGGGCCATTAAAGAGGGGATTGAGTAAAAATGAAGTTGTTTTGGTGGGCCCTAATCCAATCTGACTTGAGTCCTTACGAGAAGATATCTGAAGACATAAAGAAACACTATGGATGTATGTGTACAGAGGAATGACCAAGAAGAGGTCCATTTGCAAGCCTAGGAGAGAGGCTTCATAAGAAACCAAACCAACTCCTAGCTTTTAGAACTGTGAGACAGTATTTTGCTACGGCAGCCCTAGCAAACTAAAAATCTTTTTCCCTTCTAGACTCTGAACCAGTAGCTAAGTAGTCATTCAGTTGCATGTTCCTGACACATGGTAGGCACTTGGTAAATATTTGTTCAATAGTGAGTGGATAAGTTGTATAGAGAGGGCCCTTAGAGATCATCTGGTTCAGTTCAGGTCTCCTGTTTCCCAGACTTGTGCCCTTTCTACCACCAAGATGGAGGGTGTTGCATCATTTCCTCAAGTGCTGGTTTTTAAATGTTTTTATGTGCTGTTAAAAGTAATTTAAACAGACATAGCCCCTGCCATGTAAACTTTTCTAACACTTTATTCTCTCCTGACTTCTCCTAGTTCCAGGGAAAAGCCCCTGAATATTAGAGCCAGAGGAATCTTGTTTGGATCTCTTCATTGAAAAGTTTTTTGTTTTTTCATTCTAAATGTAATATAACTACATTAGAGAAAATTTGGAAAGTACAAATAAAGAAATCTTTATTCTTACCAACTGTTGGTATTTTGGTATGTTTCTTGCATATAATTTTCTTTATATAGTGATAACCATAGTACCGTTATGTGAACAAATTTTTTTTTGTTTACTTTGTAAGCATGTTGCAATGTCACCTGAGGATATTTTTTAATTGATTTTTTTGTTTTTGTTTTTAGAGAGAGTGGAGGGGAGGGAGAAGATGGTGGGGGGAGAGAGAGAGAAACACCAATGCGAGAGAGACACATCAATTAGCTGCCTCACTCATGTGCCTTGACTGGGGATGGGGATCAAGCCTGCAATCCAGGTTTGCGCCCTTAACCAGGAATCAAACCCACAACCTTTTGGTCCTTGGGCCGATGCTCTAACTACTGAGCAAACGGCTAGGCTGACATCTTTGTTTTTAATGATGGCATAACACTCCCAACAAGTATATGTGCTCCAACTTATTTAACTGTTCTTCCATTGCAGAATATTTAGATTGCTTTATTTTTGGATATTGATAAATTTGTGTGCTTGTACCTATTTTCTAAATTTTGTATTATTGTCTTGGGCAAAATTTCCTAAAATGGAATTTCTGGATCAAAAGTTAAGAACAGATCTATGTTTCTTGGTATCATTACTAAAATGCTTTTATTTTTTAAAAAATTTATTGATTTTAAGAGAGAAGGGAGAGAGAAACATATATCTATTGTTCTACTTATTTATACATTTATTGTGTAAATGTATAAATACATTTATACATTATTGTAGAGGCCTAGTGCACGAAATTCGTGCAGGGGAGTGTCCCTCAGCCCGGCCTGCACCCTCTCACAATCCGGGAGCCCTGGGATAGGGTCCCTAGGCCTGGCCGGCGATCAGACCTATCGGGGCTTTCCTTCCTCCAGCTGCCAGCAGCTGGCTCTGCCCCTGCCGTTGCCACTACTTGCCATCTGTGTGGCACTGTCCCCCCTCCCTCCCCACCAGTTGCCTCCCTCTGTAGGCAACAGGTGTGGGGTGCGATTGCTTGGCTGGCTTGGGCCTCCCTCTGCGGGGCAATCACTGGCTGGCCCCGCACACCAGCCACACTCTGGGGTGATCCATCGTGGGGGGGCCCCCAGATTGATCGTTCTGCAGAGGGAGGCCCCACCCTCCTGTCATAGCAGAGGGAGGCCCGCCCAACTGGTTCCACAATGGATTGCTCTGCCGAGAGTGGCCTGGGCCTCCCTCTTTGGGGCAATCGCGGAGTCCCCCCTCTTCCATCGATAGCCCCGCTAGTTGGTGCCCTGGGCCTCCCTCTGCGGGGTGATTGATCCCGGAGCTCCCTCATCGTTCCGCAGAGGGTGGCCTGGCCCTCCCTCTGCGGGGGGGGGGGGGGATCATGGGGTGATGGCGGGGCCCCCTGACCAATCGCATCGCACCTGCCTTGGCTGGCCTGGCGCCAGTGCATGTCATAGCGTGGTCGTCTGGAAGGTCATCTGGATGGTCGTTCTGCTGTTCGGTTGATTTGTATATTACGCTTTTATTATTATAGATTATTATTTTTTTAAATCCTCACCTGAGGATATTTTTCTATTGATTTTTAGAAAGAGTGGAAGAGAGAGGGAAAGACAGAGAAATATCGATGTGAGAGAAGCACATTGATTGGTTGCCTCTTGCACAAGCCCCAGCCAGGGAGGAGCCTGCAACTGAGGTACATGCCCTTGATTAGAATTGAATCTGGGACCCTTTGGTCTGCAGGCCAATGCTTTATCCACTGGGCAAAACTGCCTAGAGTGGTTGATTCTTTTATGTGCCTTGACTTGGGATCAAATTCGCAACCTTGGTGTATCAGGGTGATGCTCCAACCAACAGAGCTACCCGGCAAGGGCCCCAAATTGCTAATGAAATCACTATCTCTCATTTTTCAAGGCCCAGAGAGAGCAAATGAAAGGGCCACATTCATAAAGGTAATGGAGACACATCTAGAGCTAAAATTCGGGTCCAAGAGTTGTACTTTCTGCAGCCCTATTTGACCGTAACATCATGGTGTGACTAAAAATGAAACGGTGTGTTTGCTATAGCATTTATGGACTACCTTTATGATTTTTGCTATAGCTTGTACCACCTCTACTGTTTACTTCATACTTTTTCTTTAAATTTAATTTATTTAAAAACAACCTTATACTATGGAATATTAATTATGAGGTTATGGGTTTGATTACGTGCTTAGGTTTTTTCTAACATGCATTAAGTTAAACATAACTACTAAAATAAAAGCCACTTTATGCTTAATCTAAAATTAGTTTTGAAAATTACTGACACAGTGGAATAAACATGGACTTTATATCCAGTTGGATCTGGGGTTAACTGCTTGCTCTGCCACTTAACTATGTAGCCTTGGACAAGTCACTTAGCTTCTTTGTTGGTTTTCTGATTTGGAAAATGAATAAATGAGATACTGTGAGTGCCCAGTGCTCAAGCAGGAGTTCAGTACATGGTAGTTTGTTTTTTTAAGTCCTCACCTGAGGATATTTTTTCGTTGATTTCTAGAAAGAGTGAAATGGAGGGAGGAAGGAGGGAGGGAGGGCAGTGGGATGGGAGAGAGAGAGAGAGAGAGAGAGAGAGAGAGAGAGAGAGAGAGATTGGGAGAGAGAGATTGGGAGAGAGAGAGATTGGTTGCCTCCGTGGTTGCCTCCCTCACATGCCCCTACTGGGGCTGGGGAACCTGCAACCTGCAATCTTGACCAGAATTGAATCTGAGACCCTTCTCTCTGAAGGCCGACACTCTAACCACTGAGAAAAACTGGAACTGGCCAGGGCAATAGTTTTTATTGTGGTTGTAATTGCTGACTTCTAGTTAATGCCCAAAGAGAGGGTCTATGCTGGAATATTAGGCTTGTTACTTTTTGCTGACTTATATGTGTAAAGAAGCTATTCCACTTGTTAGGACTCATGGTAAATCTATCATTATTTTAATTCCTTAGTTCCACCACATATTAGCTTTGTAATTTTGGACAAGTTGCTTAACTTTTCTGTACTGAATTTGTAGAATGGGACTAGTAGAGCATTAGTGTGTATATGGATACACTTATTTCCTGGCTCTATCTACTAGAGAGCCTGGAAGCAATAGCACCTAGAAGCAATGGGCAATTCTCCTATGAAAGAAATCAGGGCTCCTTGGAGAAATGGCTGATTCCTGACCTGGGGCAGGTAAATATAAGATAAGCCTGAAACATCTTGTGTGTCAGGACTGCTAAAAAATGGCATGTTAAAAAGACAGCCCAGCCTGTGTGGCTCAGTGGCGACCCATGAACCAAGAGGTCACTGGTTCCATTCCCTGTCATGGCACATGCCCTGGTTGCGGGCTCCATCCCCAGTAGGGGGCGTGCAGGAAACAGCTGATCTATGATGATGTTTCTCTCATCAATGTTTCCATCTAGCTATCCCTCTTCCTTCTTCTCTCTCTAAAATCAATAAAAATATATCAATAATAATAAAAGTGTAATATGCTAATTAGACTGGATGACCTTCTAGACAAAGCTGGGGTTGCCAGGGAAGCCTGGGTCCCGGGTGCCAGAGGGAAGCTGGTGCCAGCAGTTGGGGGAAGGAAGGCCTACTCTTACACAAATTTCGTGCATCGGGCCTCTAGTAAAAAAATAAAAAGACATAGAAACCAATTTATAGGAGCTCTCAATGGCTAGTTTTGGGACAATATGAACATGATAAAGAATGATAGTAATGGATTATATAATCCATAAATATTCATGAATCTTTACTTATATTAATAAATAATTGAATAGATAAATGGGAGAGAAGGAAAAGTTCTTCCTTATAGAATTCCAATTAATAAATGTAGAAGGAATGATGGAAATAGAAAACCACCATTTGACTAATGGCATAGAAATACTTGTTGTAGGCAGGAATCATCAATGAATTTTAAAAATTAATGGTCAAATGGACATAAGACACTGCAGGGTAGGGGAGGCCGGGGGAATG
Source organism: Myotis lucifugus (assembly GCF_000147115.1). NCBI lineage: Eukaryota > Metazoa > Chordata > Mammalia > Chiroptera > Vespertilionidae > Myotis > Myotis lucifugus. The sequence continues at coordinate 429,695 of NW_005871541.1, forward strand.
TCAAGGGGCGGGGAGAAGGAGACATATGTAATACTCTTTGTAATAATTTAAGCAATAAAAAAAACAAAAGACAAAAATTTCTTGAATATTAAAAAAATTAATGGTCAAAAGTATGATGAAAAGAAACAGGCTATTTACAGAGTCTCAAAGTATCTCTTTACAAGATACAATGGCAAAAATAGTAACTTCACAGTAGAGCAATCTGGCAGACACCACCTTAACCAAGTGTTCAAAGTAAACATCACCAGTAATGAGAGATATTGATATCATGGGCCTTCAGATGTGGTGTACTAAGGCACACATCACTTTTGTGGTGTTCTTGCTAAAAATGCATAATCTGAACTTAATCATGAAGAAACATCAGACAAACCCAAACTGAGGGAAGTTCTTCAAAATATCTGATTAGTAGTCTTTAAAAGTGTCAAGGTCATGAAAGACAAGGAAAGCTGAAAAAACTCTAGATTAGAGGAGACCAAGGAGACATGATAACTTTATTCAGTGTTGGCTCCTGGAGTGGATTCTGGACTAGGAAAAGGACATTAATGGGATGATTAGAAAATGTTAAATATTTGTACATTAGTTAATAGTGTTGTGTCAACATATTACAGTTATGTAAGATGTTATTTGAAAAAAACTGGATGGATATACTCTGATTAGTTTTACAACATTTTTGAAAATCTCAAATGTGAAAAGTTAAGAATTTACAAAATAGGTTATGCCTGGCATATAGGAGTGTCAGCTAATATTATAAGTAATTTTATAATTAACTAGAGGCCCAGTGCATTTAATTCATGCACGGGGTTGTGGGGGGGGGGGCGTCCCTCAGCCCAGTCTGCACCCTCTCGCAATCCGGGACCCCTGGGAGGTGTCTGACTGCTGGTGGATCAGGCCTAAACTGGCAGTCAGACATCCCTCTTGCAATCCTGGACCACTGACTCCTAACTGCTCACCTGCCTGTCTTCCTGACTGCCCCTAACCACTCTGCCTGCCTGCCTGATCTCCCTTAACCACTTGCCTGCCTGCCTGATTGCCCCTAACTGCCTCTGCCTCAGCCCCTGCTGCTGTGGCTTCATCCGGAATGACGTCAGGAAGGTCGTTCAGCTATCTGGTCTAATTAGCATATTACGCTTTTATTATTATAGATAAGTAATTTATAAATAATGAGTAAACTGTTATAATAAGTAATTTATTTCCTAACATTCTCTATATTCTCACTTATCTTACCCCCTCCTGTGAAAAGCATATTTTGCATGTATGTGGTTATTTTAAGAGATAAAGTATGACATTTTATTTTGAGAATTTTTTGGGGGGGGATGGTGGAGCATCATTTTCTCTAGCCAGAGTTAGCCTGCTCTGGCAATACTATGCTTGGCTGGGAAACAAGCCTTGAGCCTGGCCTCCACTGATTTAATAAGGTTTTTAATAGCGTCACTTGGCAGTACAGTGAGCTTTCCTGATTCATTGCCCTTGTGCTTTAGGAGCTACTTTATAAATTAAACAAAAAAAGTTTTTATTGATTTTAGAGAGAGAGGAAAGGAGAGAGATAGAGAGATAGAAACATTGATGAGAGAAAGACATCGATTGGCTGCCTCCTGCATGCCCCTGCTACTGGGGATCAAGTCCACAACTTGGGCATGTGCCCTGACCAGAATCTGACCTGGAATCTAACCAGGACCTCTTGGTTCACGGGTTGACACTCAACCACTGAGCCACACTGACTGGGCTAGAAATTTTACTCAATCCATTTATTCACTTTTTTCTAGGTACACATTATAGATTATTTAATCTTCACAAAAATTCTATGTGCTAACTATCATCATTTTTATTCATTTTAATATAATAAAACTGAAACTCAAAAGAGTGAAGCAACTTGTCCAGGGTTGCAAAGTAAGTGGAAGAGCCAGGATTTGGATCTAGATTCCCCTGGCTTCAAGGCTGAAGTGTAGGTAAGTCTAAACGTGGAGGGAGAAACCAAGATGGCGGCATAGGTAAACACCGGAGATTGCTGCCTCGCACAACCACTTCAAAAATACAACTAAAAGATGGAATGGACATCATCCAGAACCACAGGAAGGCTAGCTGAGTGGAAATTCTACAACTAGAAGGAAAGAGAAAAGCATACCGAGACTCAGAGGAGGTGTGGTGCGGAAGTAAAATAAAAAGGTGCGGAGGTGCATGCGGAGAGGGCTGGTGGCTGAGGACACGGTTGTCTTTTCCAATCGGGAGGGAGTCTCAAGCTCTGAGCTCCAGTTCCAGGCGAGTCTCTGGGGACCCAGACTCATACCGGAGAAACGGGACTGTCTGGCATCGGTCAGAACTCGAGGGCAGCTTTCTCTCGGAGGTGCTCGCAGCGATTGCTGGGACACTGAGAAGCAGGGCCTCTGAGGGCAGGACTGAGAGCAGCCATAACTGCTCGCTCCGCCCTGTTGATCCCCTGGGACCCCACCCCGCCCAAGCCGTGCACGGAGGCTTTTACATATGAAAGGCTCAGCCCTTTGCAATCTGAAAATTACTTAACAAACTGCAGCTGGCCCAAGGCCCCATGGCAACTTGCATTGCTTCACAGCTGGCTCCTGCTGGGTAGCCTCAGGAAGAGGCTAGATTAGCACCTCCTTAGAGATCCAGGAGCCAGTGTGCCTGGTGGTCAGAGTGGGACCATCCAGATTGCAGCTCCTCGGATCCATATAGGACACACTCAGGGGGCAGACTCAGTGAGCACCAAAGCCCCACTGAAGCAAGTCTTGTCCCGAAGGGGTGTCTCTAGCACAGAAGTTCTCCCACTGCAGAAACAGCTGATTCTCACAGCCAATTGGCCTGGAGGTCAACCCCTCCCAGTGTTACCTACAACAATCAAGGCTTAACTACAACAAGACTGTGCACAAAGCCCACAAGGGGGTGCACCAAGAGTGTCTACCTCAGGTAATTGGGGAGGCTGAGCCACTGGGCCCTATAGGACACTTAGCACAGAAAGCCACTCTATCGACACAGTGAAGCATAAAAAATGCCGAGACAAAAAAACAGGACACAAATGACAGAAATGGAGGAAAGCAAAAACCACACTTTTAAGTTTTTCAAGAATTTTCTAGAAACTGCCGATAAACTTAACGAGACCCTCAAGAAATCTAGTGAGACCCTCCATGTTGTGATAAAGGACCAACTAGAAATTAAGCATACACTGACTGAAATAAAGAATATTATACAGACTCCCAACAGCAGACCAGAGGATCGCAAGAATCAAGTGAAAGATTTGAAATATGAAGAAGCAAAAAACACCCAACCGGAAAAGCAAAACCAAAAATACAAAGATAATGTAAGGAGCCTCTGGGACAGCTTCAAGCGTGCCAACATCTGAATTATAGGGGTGCCAGAAGAAGAGAGAGAGCAAGATATTGAAAACCTATTTGAAGAAATAATGACAGAAAACTTCCCCTACCTGGAGAAAGAAATAGACTTCCAAGTCCAGGAAGT
>NW_005871541.1:433700-435220 GCF_000147115.1 Myotis lucifugus
AATCTGGAGGACAGGAATAAACTGGGTGATTATAATAGAATCGAGGGGGCTAGAAAGGGAGGTGGCCTGCCTTTTCTTGGGGGGAAAGGGTTTTGGAGGATCGGGAAGAGACTGGACAAAAAATCGTGCCCTATGGATGAGGACAGTTGCCCGTGGGGGGGTGAGGGCGGAGGTTGGGAGGAGAACCGGGTGGAGGGGAGCTATGGGGGGGGGGGGGAAGAGGAACAACTGTAATAATCTGAACAATAAAGATTTAATTAAAAAAAGATTAAGGACAATTAAAAAAAAAGTCTAAATGTGGAACAGGCTTGAGAACTATTTGTATAGAGAAGTGGTTCTCAACTGGGGAGTGAATTCACCCTCCATGGGCCATGGCAATGTCTAGAGATATTTTTGGCTATCTTAAGGGGTGGAGAGGCTGCTATTGGCATCTAGTGGGTAGAGGTCACAAGGATGCTGCTAAACATCTTACAATGCAGAGAATAGTCCCCTACAACAAAGAATTATCCAGTTCCAAATGTTAATAGAGTTGCTATCAAACCTTAGGGTAGTGTGTTCAAGGGCACCTGGGAATTTATTCTTTCACTTAGCAAATATTTACTGAGGGATATGGAAATAATACACTAGATTACAAGGAGATTATAGTCTAGAAGGGGAGGAGATAAAGGTATGAGAGGCAGATCAACACCTTTAGTGTAAGGTAGAATATGATAAGTGCAAAGAGAGTCAACTGAGGGCTAAGCATGCACACAGGAAGTAGAACTCACTTCTAGTCATGGGAGGAATCAAGGGAGGCTGTAGAGAGGAGGTGGTTTTGAAGTTGGGTGTATGAGCAAAATTGAGCTGGTGGAAAAGTACAAGATCTTTATATATATACTAGAGGCCCGGTGCACAAAAATTTGTGCACTCGGGAGGGTCCCTCAGCCCAGTCTGTGCCCTCTCGAAGTCTGGGATCCCTTGGGGAATGACCACCTGCTGGCTTAGGCCCGCTCCCCGGGGGGTTGGGCCTAAGCTGGCAGTCAGACATCCCTCTGGCAGCCCGGGAGCCCTCGGGGGATGTCCACTTGCAAGCGGGGAGCAGGCCTAGCTGCAGTCGGACATCCTTAGCGCTGCTGAGGAGGCGGGTATGAGAGCCTCCCACCACCACTGCTGTACTCCAGCCGTCAGCCTGGCTTATGGCTGAGCAGAGCTCCCCCTGTGGGAGCACACTGGCCACCAGGGGGCAGCTCCTGCATTGAGCGTCTGCCCCCTGGTGGTCAGTGTGTGTCATAGTGACCAGTGATTCCCAGTCGCTCTGCTGTTAGGGTCAATTTGCATATTACCCTTTTATTATATAGGATAGAGGCCTGGTGCATGGGTGGGGGCTGGCTGGTTTGCCCTGAAGGGTATCCCAGATCAGGGTGGGGGTCCCGTTGGGTGTCTGGGCCAGCCTGGGTGAGGGGCTGAGGGCCGTTTTCAGACTGGCCACACCCCTTCAGGGTGGGGTCCCCACTGGGGTGCCTGGCCAGCCTGGGTGAGTG
>NW_005871541.1:435320-437360 GCF_000147115.1 Myotis lucifugus
ACAGCTGGCCAGAGCAGGCGGGAAGCTTGGCTTCCTCCATCACCGGGTCAACCAAGCCTCCTGCTTGCTCCAGCTCCGTGGCTGCCGGCCGCCATCGTGGTTGGGTTAATTTGCATATAGTCGCTCTGATTGGCTGGTGGGCGTGACTTAAGGCGTAGCGAAGGTATGGTCAATTTGCATGTTTGTCTTTTATTAGTGTAGACTAGAAAATTCATGCACTGGACAGGGAGTCCCTCAGCTGGGCCAGCCCCCTCTCACAGTCCGGGAGCCCTCAGGGGTGGGAGGTGACCTGGCAATCAGGGGAAGGCGATGCCTGCATCACACCTCTGCTGCTGCCACTGCCGGCAGCGCAAGCCTCGACCGGCCCTGGTTACCTGAGTCATCTGAGGCTTGCCTATGCCTTGGGCCTGCCCTGGGCAGCTGGGCAGCCGACATCCAAGGTTTGCCTGCGCCTCGGGCCAGCCCTGGGCGGCTGGGAGCTGAGGGAATGTCTGGCTGCGTCATGCGCCTGCTGCCCCCCCCCCCCCACCAGCTGGGCTGAAAGGACTGTGGGACTCTGGCAGGGCTGAGGGGACTGGGCGCCACCATCTTGTGGCTATGGGTGCTGCCATCTTTGTGACAGTGTGATGGTCAATTTGCATATTACCTCTTTATTAGATAAGATACTAGTGGCCTGGTGCACGAATTTATGCACATTGAAAGGAAATTAATTAGAAGAAATATTTTAATATCACTATTTGCCCTTCTCTATAATAGAAGTGTCAACCAAATTCACGATTGACAATGACAGATGGAAACACACACACGTGAGATTGGCACCAATGAGAGCTTTATATGTACAGTGGGGCCTTGACTTTAATTCGTTCTGAGACCGAGCTCGTTAAGGAGCTCGTTAAGTCAAATTACTCTGTCAACTCAATGCAAAAAATCAGCTGAGAGACAGCTGATATCTCAAAAAACTCGTTAGTCGGGACACTCGTAAGTCAAGGCCCCACTGTATTGTGCATGTGTGAGTCAACTTAGCCTTTTATATATATAGAATAAACTTGCTTAATTAGACCTGCTTTCTGATTTAGCTAAACTTTTTCCATCCCAGTGAAGCACCCCAACTTTTTCAGGTAATTTCAAGGTCCACCATTTCTTACTTCTTTTTAGTTGGGTCAAGTTTCTAAGCTTTCTAAATCTCCATTTTCCAGCTAATGAAAAGAAAATAGAAATTCTACTGAGTCTCCTATCTACCTACTCCAGGACTTCTGTGAGGATCAAATGAGATGAGGCATGGGAAAACACTTCACAGATATTTGGTTGAAGGGTAAAATGTTTTCACCTGTGTTCCTGGAACTCCAAGGAGGCTAGTCGCTAGGGAGAGGAAGCCAGGTGTTGCTACATGACATCATTAACCAGCATCCACAGCAACTGTTTCCAGGCTGGGCTGGGCTGTGGGCTGCATTTTGCACCATGGGGTCTTGGCAGTGTTGGCTGCAATTTAGTGGGCTGTCGCTCCAGGGTGATGGTGGGGCCTGTGTCCCACTTGGGGGAAGCTGAGTATTGCTTTCTGGGCGCCAGGTCCGAGGTGCCGTTTTTTTCTGTGCACATCATGGCAGCTCCTGCATTGAGCATCTGCCCCCTGGTGGTCAGTGTGCATCATAGTGACCAGTCGGAAGGTGGGAAGGACACTTAGCATCTCTATATATAAAAGCCTAAGTGACTGGTGGACCGGTACCTATGACACGCACTGACCACCAGGGGGCATACGTTCAACACAGGTGCTGCCCCCTGGTGGTCATTGTGCTCCCACAGCAGGAGCGCTGCTCAGCTGACCAACAGGTGCCAGACATGAGGCTCACAGCTGGTGAGCGCTGCTGTGGTAGCACGAGCCTCTCCCACCTTTGTGGCAGCACTACTGAGCAGCAGAGGTGGCAGGCGCAGTGGGACCAGGATGAGCGGGAGCCCGGCTCGGGCTCCGGTTCCTCCCCAGCTGCCTGCCACATCATGCACTACTACATCCCTCGGGGGATGTCGGACTGCTGATTTGGGCCC
>NW_005871541.1:437460-447278 GCF_000147115.1 Myotis lucifugus
GCATGAATCCATGCACCAGGCCTCTAGTATATATATATTTTAGAGAGGTAGGGAGAGGGAAAGAGATAGAAAGATCAATTTTGAGAGGGAATCATTGATTGGATGCCTCCTGCATGCCCCCTACTGTTTATCGAGCCCACAACCCCAGGCATGTGCCCTTGACTGGAATCAAACCCAGGACTCTTCAGTCCACAGGCCAATGCTCTATCAACTCAGCCAAACCAGCTAGAGCAGCACAAGACCTTTTTAGGGAACAAAGTCTAGTTTAGGTGGAGCATAGAGCATTTGGTAGTGAGTTGGAGGGAGTGGACTGGAAAGGCAGGTTGTGGCTAGAGCTTTGTAATTATTTTTCTTTATTTGAATATATTTTTATTGATTTCAGAGAGGAAGGGAGAAGGAGAGAGATTTAGAAACATCAATGATGAGAGAGAATCATTGATTGGCTGCCTTTTGCATGCCCCCTCTTGAGGATCGAGCCTGCAATCCAGGCATGTGCCCTTGACTGGAATCGAACCCAGGACCCTTCAGTCCTCAGGCTGACGCTCTTTCCACTGAGCAAAACTGGCCAGGGCATGGCTGGAGCTTTGAATCCAGGCTGAGGACTCTAGGTTGAGGACTCTAACCTTGGTGTCTGCCATAGTAATGAAAAAACCTTCTCTTCCAGAATGGTGGGCTAAGCCATGGGGCCCAGTAGCCTCCAGAAAGCTCCTCTCTATAAGGAAGAAGAAATTGGGGTGGAGTCAGGCTCTTATTTTGTTAATCCTCACTGGAGGATATTTTTTCCATTGATTTATTTCTAGAGAAAGTGGAAGGGATGGAGGAGGGGGCAAGAGAGAGAGAAACATCGACTCGAGAGAGACACATCGATTCATTGCCTCCTGCACCTGCCCCTACTGGGGCTGGGGAACCAGCAACCCAGGTACCTGACCTTGACTAGGAATTGAAACCATGACCCTTTGGTCTGTAGGCCGAGGCTCCAACCACTGAGCAAAACTGGCCAGGGCTGGAGTGAACTCTTGATTTTAGGACCAAGTTCATGCTGAGTATGTAACAAAGCTATTTCACTCAAAGTAGCCCTTGGGGAGATGATTCTCTCAAGTATAAACATCCATGAGGATGAGCTCTCTTCTGCATGGTTTTTCTGCTAAGAGCTGAATGACCGGAACTGTTTAAAAAACCCTAACCAAGACCTAGCCGGTTTGGCTCAGTGGATAGATCATGGGCCTTTGGACTGAATGGTCCCAGGATCCATTTTGGTCAAGGGCACAAGCCCTGGTTGCAGGCTCGATCCCCAGTAGGGGGCGTGCAGGAGGCAGCCAATCAATGATCCTCTCTCATCATTGATTTTTCTATCTCTCCCTCCCCCTTCCTCTCTGAAATCAATAAAAATATATTTAAAAATAAATAAATAAATAACCCTAATCAAGAGCTGCTTCAAAAGGGTGAGCTGTCAGAACAGGGGTTGGTATGGCTAGCTTTTCAAATATAGATACTATCTGGTGGTATGATTTTTCTGGTTTATTACTTTGCCATTAAATCGCATTATAATTGTTGGTGGGTTGTCTAGTGCACTCTAAAGAATATAGGCAAGGACTTCCTTATTTTCTACAAATGTACAACTGCCCTCAACACCTTTACACCACTGCCACCAAGATTGGCTGTGGGGAAATTCATTATTTTGCTGGAAGAGAGATTTGGGGGAGATGTAGGAGATCAGATCTTTGCTGAGCCAATTTTAAAAATTTTTCTTTGCCAGCTACAGTTTCAGACATTTTCATATACACTATCTCATTTGACTCTCACAACACTCTTTGGATGTAAGTACAGTTTTCTCCCTTTTGTAAATGAGGAAATAGGTATTGAGATAGGCTAACTTACCTCAAATCCTGTAGCTAAAAGGAGCTACATTTTAATGCAGGTTGTTGTTTTTTGCCAAATTTTCTTTTTTTGTTTGCCACATTCTCCCCCCGCCCCCCACCTCCCACTTTTATAGAAAATTAATGTTATTTACCTGGATTTGGGTTGCTAGAGACCACGGACATCAGCACTAATGGCAGCAACAGGAGAAAAGAGATTAGAACTTTCATTGTGACCGTTGGTGCTACTGTAAATTGCTTGAAGAGAGTGTGGAAGGTTCCCAGTTAGAGGCTCCGGACTTCTTGGGATGACTCAGGCCGCTGTACTTGGCTTGTTGGTTTGTGCTTTAATCCTAGGCCAGTGTTCCCATTTGAGGAGGAGAACAGGTAAGTGACGCTGGCTTTGTTAGGTAACAGGTTAGAGTAGACCATGTGCTTTACGGGAATCTGGGAGGTAAAACTGGCCAAACAAAAGACATGAAGCATTCTTAAGAATTTAAGAAGTAACTGATAACTTGGCAACTATACTTGTTCCCTCCCCTCTCCCTCCCACCTCCAATGTGTTATGATTTCTTCCTTAAGTCTTTTTGTTCCTTTGAACTTCCTTATACCTTTCAGAGACTCTACTAGCTTAATATCTGGTAGGAAAGTGAGTATGCAGGGTTGGCAGAAGAGAGGATGACAATCATCTGTTTCTCCTCTGCATGTTCCTGCTGCCATCCTTGGCACACAATATCACAATAGTGGTGTTGTTGCCTGGGAACTTGTCCTGTCCTCACTCTGTTTACAATTTCCTCGCATTTATATAAGGTGGGAAGCAGATCAAGGAGGAGAGGCTATACTCTCTTGCCAGAAACCCTGGAGCAGTGGGTCAGATCAGGCCTCCTTGTTGTTGGTCAGGAAGGTGGCTTAGTTACTCCAGTCTAAAGGTGAGGGAGCTGGGTTGATGGAAGACCCTCAGGACTTCAGGTCCAAGAGGGTTTGAGAAACAGGAACCACAGGAGGGAAGGTGTTTGCCCAGACCACTGGAGCTCTTGGCTCCAGACCTTGTTTGGAAATACAAGCAAAACCAGAAGGTACTACTACTTAGAGTAAGCACTAAGGATTATAGAACATTAGCACTTACCTTGAGCCATTCCAGAGACTTTAGGAAATGGGCTCAAAGAAAGAGGAGAGGCCAAGCTTGAAGGCTGGTTGATAATTATGGGACCCAGGGCAAGTTAACAAGGAAGCTTCCAGGCAGGAGTGAGAAAAGGTAGTGTGACTTTATTTCACCTAAGAGGAGGGAAGAGGCAAGGCATGAGTCAAATCCTTTTTGATTTTTGTTTGATCATCCTTAACTTCTCAATTTTCAGATTATCCCTGCCTACTGACAAGTTGTAGAGTCCTTGCTACTACAAAATTTATAAATTGTCTGCAGGAGGCCAGGCACTGTGCTGGGCAGTGGAGATTGTCCTCCAGTTGAAGGTTAAGGCTTGGCCTGAGCTTGGTCTGATATAAACTGCTGATGTGGTTTCTCTCTGGAAAATTCTAACAATGGTCTCTCTCCTTAGGAGGCTCAAGCCTAACCAGGGAGATGACATTCACTTCAGAAAACCTGAGATATAAGTGAAACCAAATTTCAGAAGTGGCAGGAATTCACTGTGGCCTGGGTCAGGTGGAACTGGAGCTGGGTCTCACAGGGTGGGGTAGGATTTGGGTTGATGGAGGGCAGAGAAGGGCAGTGCAGAGAAGAAACGTGAAGCTAATTGGATATGGGTCTTTGAGGGCAGGGGTGCCATATATATATATATATATATATATATAGTGTGTGTGTGTGTGTGTGTGTGTGTGTGTGTGTGTTGCTGAACTTATATGGAGCCTGATACACTGGGAGTACTCTATAAATGTTTGTTGAATTGAGAGATATTTTTGTAACACTTTAACTAGGCCTGATACGTTAAAAAGCATGTGAAAGTGCAATCCATTACTAGGAAGAAAATTTTAGTGATGAATGGTTATGCATACACAAGGAAACTGATGGGGGTTCTCTACTTTCTCATTGAGTTGTCCATCAGTCCACTCCCAGGCAGCGGCAGGATCAGGGCGCTCCTCCTCAGACCTTCCTCCCTTTCCCCTCAATCTGTTTACCTCTCTGCTTTCCCCATGTCCTGGCTCCCAGTCAGTTCACTCTGGCTGATTTCCCTCTCCATGGACTTGGGATGGGATGTATGGTCCTATGTTTCACAGGAGGGGGCTTGAGATCCCTCAAGCCCATTGATATTGACAAGAAAACAATGTCGAGATGTTCTAAATCAGTGGTTCTCAACCTTCTGGCCCTTTAAATACAGTTCCTCATGTTGTGACCCAACCATAAAATTATTTTCGTTGCTACTTCATAACTGTAATGTTGCTACTGTTATGAATCATAATGTAAATATCTGATATGCAGGATGCTCTTAGGCGACCCCTGTGAAAGGGTCGTTCGACTGCCAAAGGGGTCGCGACCCACAGGTTGAGAACCTCTGTTCTAAATAAAAATTACAGCAGCCAGAGAGTAAGAGAGAGAGAGAGACTTAACAGTTTGCCTGTTAATAGCTGTGTACCAGCTCTGACAAAAGACTGATCACATTTCTGTACGTCTATTGGAATTTGGGATTAATCTGCAGGTGACTATTTCTAAGATTATATAAAAGAGAGAATAGCCAGCACCATAGAGCCCCAGGGCCTCTGCTTATTTGCCTATGAATTTTTCAATCTGCTGCCCAGAGCCACTCCACAAGAGCAGACATTTCTTTCTTTCTTAAATATATTTTTATTGATTTCAGAGAGGAAGGGAGAAGGAGAGAATGATAGAAACATAAATGATGAGAGAGGACTCACGGATAGGCTGCCTCCTGCACGTCCCCACAGTGGGGATCGAGCCCGCAACCCGGGACCCCTCAGCCTGCAGGCCGACACTCTATCCCACTAAGCCAAACCAGCCAGGGCCAGACTTTTCTTTCTTGCAGACTCTGCCGAGCCTACCCCAGAACTAGTCCTTCCCTTTGTCTATAGCTAATGTAAATCCTTACATCTTTCTCCTTCCTACTTGGTGTATAAAAATGTTAGGGGAGGATTAAGGGGAGAAAAAAAAAAGGAGACATATATAATACTCTTTGTAATACTTTAAGCAATAAAACAATTAAAAAAATGCTTGCAGAACTCAGGGATGGACATGATGTCTTTTTAAAACTACCTGCTGGTGGTTTAGATTCCATGGCTCAAGACCAGTTTCCTCTTCTTCTTTCTCCTCCTTTTCTTCCTTCCCTGCAAGCAATGGCAAACCCTTTCTTTAAAATAAGATAAAAAACTTTCAGCCATGTGTGGACGAAAGGGGCCACATGCTGACCTGACAAGCTCAGGGAAGGCCTGTATGGTGGTCTTGCAAACTCAGAGACCTAAAGTAACCACAAAGGATGGTCTGAAATTAAACTTTAACTAAAAGCAGTTATGGTGGGCAGTTACGTCCTAGGCGGGTATCTTCACTGACAAGGTCAACCTTTACCTTAACTGAGCCTATCTGTCTTTTTGCATCTATGATAACATACCCTTGAAATGTCTGGGTAACTTGTAACTTCCCTTTTTCTGGAGCCCCTGGGGCACCACCAAATGTGCTGGGCCCCAGGACAGATACCACAAATTCCTTCATTATCATGTTAATTGATCCTGCACCCACCTAAGTATGTGTCCATCATTTTACTTTTTATCCAATCCAGGGGTTTCCCTGCTTTGCTTATCCCTCCTCCTTAATCTATCACCAATGAATTTCATGTAACCCACCTATGTCCCTCCTTTGATTGCAAATCTATAAATACAAATGTAACCCCGCCAGTCTCCGGAGCAGAACCTCAATTCGTTGAGGTTCTGCTTCCCGGCATTTGTCAACAGTTTGGCTCAAATAAACTCACAAAAATCATTTACAGGTTTCAATGGTTTTTTTATGTTAACACATGGAATTTAAAGTATTTTTCTTGTTTGTTTCACAATATAAAACACACCTAAGACAAAGTTCTCTTGTTAATATTGACAACTACTTAGAGCCCATCTCCAGAACATTGTGTCAACACAGTCTGATTTACAAAGGCCTCCCTCCAGGAAGGAGAGAAGGGGAAAGTGGGGGAAAAATACCATTCTGCCACGGTTATTTGGTTTTCCCCCTCCACAGTGTACTTAGTAAACATTTGGAAATATTTGTTGATTGAGTCCATTACTCATGTTGCTCTAGTAACAATCATTTGTTCATACATACATTCAGGGAACATGAGTGCCCAGTGCTTTTCAGGTGGTGGCTACCAAAGGAAGAAGGTGTGATACTGCCTCCGAGGAGTTCTCACGATACACATACACCCATGGATAGCTAATCCAACAGCTCCATTTTAAAGAAATGGAAGTTAAAGTGCAGGGAACTGTGGAAGGCCCCCTGCCAGGGAAGGCGCTGGCTTTCTTTTAAATTCATGTCAACTGAACCCATGATGAAGGCAGAGCCTTATCTTGGGGGCATGTCTAACCAAGAGGTGGGAATGCCTCAGTTGACCTTCAAAGCCAGGTGCCAGGAAATGGGTTCTTATTTAAATCTAGTCAAGTACCAGGAATGAATGTGATTCGGACCCACCCGGAGGTGACTATTTAGGAGGAAGCTACAAGAACGTACACATTCCCCCTTCTATTTACCCTTAGTAAGACTTCCTAGTATTTGGCTATAAATAAAAGTTGCTGTGCTGGCTCTGGGCCCTGTTCATCTATCAGAGAGCAGAAGCCACACCTGGTCCCAGCTTTCCTCTATTTCTGTCTCAGCCTTGTTTTATTCATTTTTCCTTAAAACCTTGTCACGTTCTATTCAAGATTTCATTGACCCCCGAGTTCTCTCTCTCTGCGCTGGTGGCAAGAAGAGAGAACGCCATTTCCCCCATATCTGACGCCATGAACAGGGATCCCCATAGGGAACAAGATAGGATTTGTTCAATATCACAGGCTAGCATCAGTTAGCCTCAAAGCAACAGGACAAACTCATTTCCTGACTTGCTAGAATTTCTGTTCGTGTGCAGTTGCCTGGCTGCTGCATGTGCAAATGTGGTGAACTCTAACAGGAGAGAGGGGACATTCAGAATGAGGTGGCAGCCCACAAACACCTTGGAGGAGCCAGAAGGAAACGTCCAATCCAACCATGACTGCAAAAAGCACCATCAGGGAATTTGCATTCTTTTTTCCCCTTTGAGCTTGAAATGAGGAAAAGTGAGCCCAGAAAACCCAAAATGGACATTTTCACAGATGTTTATCAGATGGGCCAAAAAGCCTGTGTTTACCCCTATCAAGGTGTTTCTCACTGAACTATAATGGTCTGGGTTTGAATTTGGTTCTCTCCATAACCTAGAGCTTAGTGAGGGCAGGAAACAAGGTCTGATTCATCTTTGTCTCTCCAGTACAAGCTATATATTTCTTTTTTTTTTTAAAAAAAATATTTTTAATTGATTTTTTTACAGAGAGGAAGGGAGAGGGATAGAGAGCCAGAAACATCGATGAGAGAGAAACATCGATCAGCTGCCTCCTGCACACCCCGCACCGGGGATGTGCCTGCAACCAAGGTACATGCCCTTGACTGGAATCGAACTGAAAGGGCGAAGGCTACGCCCTCCACCTTCCCCCAGGGTAAGGGCTACGTCCTCCATCTTACCTGGGCCACGTGTTTGCCAAGGAGCTTCTTCACGGAAGTCTAAGACTCTGCTAGCCACACCCAGGAACGGGACATCGACTTGTGCCTGCCCAATCGGCAAAGCACAGTCCTTTCTCCTCCCTTACTCAAACCCCCCCCCCCCCCCATATAACCGGTCCCTGGGCGGGGTTGGGCGCGCTCAGCCACTTGGTTTGCCTTGGTGTCGGTGAGCCTGGTGGATGGGGAGCCCAAGTTAACTTGAAATACAGATTCTTATGCTTTTGCATCGAATTGCTGGCTCCCTGTTGGTTTCTTGGGGATCCTGAAATCTGGGCATAACAGAACCTGGGACCCTTCAGTCCCCAGGCCAACACTCTATCCACTGAGCCAAACCGGTCAGGGCAATTATATATTTCTTAAAAAATAAAATGGCCCTAGTTGGTTTGTCTCAGTGGATAGAGTGTCAACCTGCAGACTGAAGGGTCGCAGGTTTGATTCCAGTCAAGGGCACATGCCGGTGTTTCGGGCTCGATCCCCGGTGGGGGGGTGCAGGAGGCAGCTGTTCAATAATTCTTATCATTAATGTTTCTAATCTCTCTCCTTGTCCCTTCCTCTCTGAAACCAATAAAAAATATTTTAAAAAATAAAATAAAATGAAATAAAATAAAATGTATACATCTACACAGGTATGGGACTGAGCACAGTAGGAAAAACCAGTATCCTCAAATCAGCTGATATGGCATTAGGCTTTCTAAATATAAGTGCAGTACTCCGAATGGGGAAATGGGTAGTCCTGTGGCTCTGCTGCTGTGGTTAGAAGACTCTTAGAATTTGGAGTTTCCTGTGGTTGACACACTTCACTTTCCCACAATAAAGTGGCAGAGAGTGTAGGGATTTTAGAATATTTCACTTGGGAAATGGCTAAGAGAAAAGGGGAGGGACTCATGGTGGTTATTCAGAAATATTTGAAGGTCTGTTGTATGAAAAGGTATCAGACCTGTTTCAGTGCCTACAGAGAGAATGACTAGGATTGGTGAGTATTCATCAGACACATTTTGGCTCAGGATGAGAAAGAACTGTCACAGTTCTTGTAAACTTGGAAAATTACAAGTTTACTGGCAGAGTTCAGGCAGGGGCTGGATGTCTGAAAATAAGTCACAGTGATTTTTTTTTTTTGAAGGTTACAAGGGCAGAGCTTGGTTTGGAACGCTGGTTTCCCACTATTACATTTCATTAGGTTTTATAAGAACTGCCCTTTGAAATGTGACATTACTCCAGGATACAGGCTGAACGCTGACAGTTACTTCCAGGCATTGTGGGTGGTTGTGAATTGGTAACATGGACTTCACCCTCTCTGTCAACCTTCCCCCACTCTCCTTTACTGGTATGAACTTGAAAATGAAGTGCATTTACTGATCACAACCACAAGGTGGCAGCGCTGTCCCACTGGTATTTTCTAAGAACGCTACCTGGATTTGGGCAAATCTGAGAGCCGGAATTCAGATTAGAAAAATGGCACAAATGAAACGAACAGGTCCTCCCCTCCCCACCCCCACCTTTCTTGGTGAAATGACAGTTGAGATGAGTCTGAAACCATTGCGTTTTAGAACGGAAAGACATTGTAGAGAAGTGTCTCAAACTTTGATGTGTTTACGGATCACCTGAGGATCTTGTTTAAACACAAATCCGATTTCTTTTGGGGTCTGAGGTTTTGCATTTCTAATAAGCTTTTGGATGATGCTGTCACTGCTGGTTGGTGGGCCACGCTTTGAATAGCAAAGGTTTAGAGGTCATTTAGAGATTAATTCTTACTTCACCCAATTAATGAATGAAGAAAAACTGAAATCTAGAGGGAGAATGTGACTTGCCTAACATAGTCATACTTTTTTTTTTCATTGATTTCAGGGAGAAAGGGAGAAGGAGAGAGAGATAGAAACATCAATGATGAGAGAGAATCATTGATTGGCTGCCTCCTGCATGCCCCCTACTGGGGATTGAGCCCTCAACCCGGGCATGTGGCCTTGGCTCACACTCTATCAACTGAGCCAAACTGGTCAGGGCATAGTCATGACTTTAGTGTGTAACTTTTTGCATTTAAGCCCAAGCTTCTGACTTAATCCAGTTCTCACTCCACTACACCATGTGGCCTCCTTTAATCTTTTTTTTTTTTTTTTAAACATATTTTATTGTGCCGTAACCGGTTTGGCTCAGTGGATAGAGCGTCGGCCTGCGGACTGAAAGGTCCCGGGTTCGATTCCGGGTCAAGGGCATGTACCTTTGGGTTGCAGGCA
>NW_005871541.1:447461-480045 GCF_000147115.1 Myotis lucifugus
CAGGAGGCAGCTGGTCGATGATTCTCTCTCATCGATGTTTCTGACTCTCTCTCTCTCCCTTCCTCTCTGTAAAAAAATCAATAAAATATAAAAAAAATAAATATATTTTATTGATTTTTCACAGAGAGGAAGGGAGAGAGATAGAGTTAGAAACATCGATGAGAGAGAAACATCGATCAGCCGCCTCCTGCACACCTCCTACTGGGGATGTGCCCGCAACCCAGGTACATGCCCTTGACCGGGATCGAACCTGGGACCTTTCAGTCCGTAGGCCGACGCTCTACCCACCGAGCCAAACCGGTTTTGGCGTTTAATCTTGTTATTGGTATCTTTTTAACTTAAGAACCCAGAACTCCCATTTTTACTGTCGTCTTCTTTGGTCTTTGCTCAAGCTGTCACTTTGGTTACCCAGAACCTTCTGTTGCTTTTCTATAACCACAGATCAAGTTCAAATGTCTATGACTGTGCAACAAATGGTCCCACTTTAGAAAGGTTACCTAACTTTCCTGTTTCTTAGCCCTGTCTTCCATTGTAATTATCCCCATTATTTCCTGTTTCCTAAGCATACTGTGTTCAGGCTTCTCTCAGTGGTAACGGTACTGGCAAGGATTCTGGAGTTAGACATACCTACTTTCTAATCTCATCAGGTCCACGACCCAGCTTGGCAAGTTAATTCATCTTCTTAAAGATCAGCGTCCTCCTCTGAAACAACCCCATACAGTGGTTGAGAGGAATAAATGGCATATGCAGGCCCACTCTCATTCCTGAAATCACCTTCAAAATTAGCATCTACAATGGTGCCTGATACCTGGTTCCCTGTGCTTGTGTTTCTCCTTGTCTCTGTTTCCCTGAAACGTAACCTTTCAAAGGCCTAACCTGAATCCTGTCTCTTTTTTGAAACCTTTCCCAGCCAATCCTGACCTGATGGTCCCACTCTTCTATAAATGATTTCACCCATGCATTAGTGTTTAATTACTAGTATGCGTCAGCCCTCTCAGTGAGACCGTTTGAGAGGCTTGAGGGATAATTGGCTGTGTAATAATTGAGGGATAACGGAGTTAATTGTTTTTTTAGTGCTCCCTGAGTGTTAGAGCTACCTTCTCTTTTGTCACTTACTGCCTCCCAGCAGCTCCTGCGCCAGCAACCCCAGATCCTGGTAGTTGGTGAATACTTTAGAGCTAGTTCTCGTCGGGCTCCTTCCTGCCTCCACATTTTGGTTAAATTGGTGTGCGTGTTATCACATGGCTCCTCCACGGGAGGGGTTGATGAGCCCTCTTTATGGAAACCCCAAGTTAATAACACTAAGGAAGCTGAGCACAGTGTTATCAGCCTGGACAGGAAATGTGTACACCTTCCTATTTTGTAACATTTATAGCAAGGTCCTTACTCTCTTACTTCAGAAGAGATTAAGGGCAAAAAGACTAAGTGGGGAGGGAAAGAGTGTTTAAGGGAGATCCCATACCTCTGACCTAGATTCTGTCAATTACTCGTTCAGCTGTACCCAGAAGTGTTTATCTTTGCATGTGTGGCATATATTTTATCACATGATCCATAATTCCCTCCCTCAGTGGCAATTAGGAGCTCATGTCAGGCTTATGACAATAAAATTATATGGTGGGTGCTTTCACTGAAGCAAAGGTTTCTCTGAGGCCTGGAGCGGAAACAGACCAGGAGGGCTGGACACTTTACTTAGGGTCCTGCCTTCTCTTTTTATTGGACAACAGTCTTCTCAATCAGGGGATTTTTGGCCTTTCCATTTCCCGACCACGGGCTCATGCCAAAGTCCGGATATATTTATCTGTGCCTGGAACAAACTGTCTTGTTTTGTTTTTGTTTTTTTTTTTTTTTTTTTTTAAGGGAGGCCCAAGGAATGGGTTCCTTTTAGTTTTCCAGGATTTTAATCTCCATTGTCTAAACTGTTGGTTTCCAACCTTGGATGCTGGTTGGAGTCACCAGCTGGGCATTTAAGACCTTCGGCTTATCCCCAGAGAGCCTGATTTGATTGGCCTATGGTGTGGCCCAGGCGTTGGTAGTTTAAAAATCTTCCAGGTAAAATAGTCACTTTACAGTGGAGAAACCTTAGCCAAATGCTCAAAGTTAACATGACCAGTAATGAGAGATACTGATATCACAGGCCTCCTGATATGACAGACTGAGGAAGCACAGCCTCCCTTCTGTGGTATTCTTGCCGAAAGTACATAACCTAAGTTTAATCATGAGGAAATATCAGAGGAGCCCAACCTTAGGGTCATTCTACAAAATAACTGACCAATATTTTAAAGAAATGTTAAGGTTATGAAGGAAAAAGAAATCCTGAGGAACTGGCCCAGATTAAAGAAGACTGAAAAGCCAAAACAACTAGCTGCAATGTGTGAGCCTAGCTTGGCTCCTTGTCTAGAACAAGGACGTTAGTGAGAAGGTCAAAGGAATTTGAATAAGATCTGTAGATTAGCTCATGATATTACATTGATGTTAATTTATTCATTTTGATCATTGTTCCGTGGTTATCTGCAGCATTATTTGGGGAAGTTGAATGAAGGATATATAGAAACTTTGACTATTTTTGGAACATTTTTGAATGCCTAAAATTATGTTAAAATGAGAAGTTAAAAAAAGAGAAAAGGGAACTTCTGGGTAATTAATGAGTTGCCAGAGTTGAGAACCACTTACCTAAGTCATCTTGCCTAATATTGTCAGAGTAATCTTCTTGAAATGCTATTTTGTCATATTTCTGACTTTCTCAAAGTGTTTCAGTGACTCTTATCATCTGTAGGATAATGTTCAAATTCCTTAGGCTGCCATTAAAAAACCCAAAGCATGGCCCCAATCTGCTCCCTTTGTCGATGCGACCTGAACTGCATTTTACTTTCTCATGTATGAGTTTATTATAATTATTTCCCTTCTTCCTATAATACTCTCGCCTTCCTGCCCAGCCTCCTGAATTATTTTTCATTCTAAAGCCGATTTCAGATTCTGTCTCTTTATTGAAATCTTTTATGAGTATTTCTGTTAGAAGCAGTCATCTTTTCTTTTGAAATCTGGTAGGTAGGATAGTGTGGCATGAAAACATGAACTTTAGATTCAGAAATATGTAAGTTTGAATTCTGGTTCCATCTTTAATCAATCCTGGCATTAGTAGTTTAAAAAAGTTTCTTGGCCTGGCTGGCATGACTCAGTGTTTGAGCATTGACCTATGAACCAGGAGGTCATAGTTCAATTCCTTGTCAGGCACGTACCTAGGTTTTGGACTTGATTCCCAGTGTGGGACATGCAGAGACAGCCGATCAATGATTCTCTCTCATCATTGATGTTTCTATCTCCATCCTTCTCTCTTCCTTTCTGAAATCAATTTTTAAAAAGTATATATATGTTAAAGAAAGCTTCTTAGGTAAGGCACAAGTTAATTGACTTCTTGGAGTTTTGGTTTCTCACTTGCAAAATCGGGATAATGGTACCTACTTCAAAGGGTCACATTAGATGAGGTGCAAACACCAAGGTGCCACATTCAGGATGTTCTTCCTCCTCTTGTTTGTAGCTCAGTGGTCCCCAAAGGGATTGTGGGTGGTCCAAAGGCTCTGTCAAAATTTCCTGCAGAGCCTATAAAAGATATTTGTGTTTGGTCACCATAATTAGACACTCTTGAATTGAATTGAGTGCTTGGGGCTTTAAGGACTTCAACTAAGCTTTCCCCCCCCTAGTACCTAACTCAATAAATAAGTGGCCCATGGGTAGAGAAAGGTAACCCAATAGAGGTAGACTGAAGACACAATGGGTTTCTAAAGGGAAAAAGCTGTGATGCCTCCCACACCCAGCCCTTTGCTCTCAGTCAGATGGCTTTGAGGAAGTATGGCTCCTTAATAAAACTCCTTAAACCATGAGTCCTGCATAGCAACCCTCCAATAACTTATTTCTTGCCCAATTGGTATGTACATAGGTGAGTCAGGTCCCTTTTGAGTTGAACACTTTACTCCCCTTTCTGCTGCCTCCACCCACACAGCACACAGTGGTTTGGCTCCAGATCTCCGGCCTCTAGTACTGGTTTAAGAGCACAAGACCAGGAAGGGCAGCCTGAGAAGGAAGTCAGAGGCCAACAGGCCTGGAAAGAGACAGGTGGGGCTGCAATTGTTCAAAGGCCACAAACGCTGGGTATGTTTTATGACTGTGTCTGATTTGGAATCTCCTCCCCTTTGTGACTGTTCCAGGGACTCTCCCACCTCCTGCTTCCTTTCCATGATGCTTTCTTTCCCTAGTGCAATCCTTTTATGGCCAGAGAATGGCTGTGCAAATAGTTGACAATTTAGTGAAAATAACTTTTCATGGTGACCGGGAACCAGATCCTGTTTCTTCTCAAAAGATATCGAGGCCCATAAACACAATTATGAGGTTCAAAAAAGCTTTTGTGATGGGATGTGTAACTGTGAGTTTGGTGTTAGGGAATGGGTGCACAAGTGAAGGGCAAGGCAGAAAACAAAGTACTGACTGTTTTTTAAATCCTGAAAATGAAAGTTGGATTTCATTCAGGAGACCTCAGAAATCTTAGTGTGTTCTCTGCCCAGATTAAATTATTAACATTTATTTGGGTGAGAGATGAGGTTAAATGATGGAGTTGTGCAATGTTAGGTAAATTACTTAATTTCTCTGTCTCAGTTTTTTAATGTGTTAAAACAGAATGATAATACTCATGGCATTGTGTTGTAGTAATGTACCCCGCGAATCACAGAAGGATGCCTCAAGAAGTCGAATTAAAGAGTCACATTTATTGCAATCCAGGACTATGAGGGGCCATTCCCAAATCTGATAGCAGTAAGATGGTGGCAAAACCAGACTTATATAGGCAAAAATCACACAGGTATTGATTACATCTCAGGGTTTGGAATGAGGCACCTGGCTCGCAAAAAAGCAGATTACAGAAGCAGAATTAAGCATGTTAATTACAGTTTCGGGTCCCGGGGTCACTGAATTGACAGAAATACATTATCTAGAGCCCTCGGGTCTCCTGACCACTGAGTTGTCAGGACAATTTAGAGTAATTGTGCTGTCCTGGTCTCGGGACCACTGAGTCAGCTGGAACGCACCACCTGTGGCCACTAAAACAATTTAGGATAATTGTGCTGTCCTGTTTCCAGGTACAGAAGAATGTGCTTCGATAACCAGTAAGATTACAATCAATGGGATAGTCATTCAATCAATAAGGCATTCAATCGAATGGGATAATTTATACAATTCAGAAAACCAAAATAACCTGTCCATTGTTAAACAAAGCAAATAGGTACCATACTTCAATGTGTTTGTGTGTGAAAACTGCATCTATATTAATAAAAGTGTAATATGCTAATTAGCCTGGATGTCCTTCCGGAAGACCCTCCAGACGAAGCTGGGGCTGCGGGGGAAGCCCAGGTCCCGGTTGCCAGAGGGAAGCTGGTGCCAGCAGCTGGAGGAAGGAAGGCCTACTTTTGCATGAATTTCGTGCATCAGACCTCTAGTCTACATATAAAACCCTTAGGATAGTACCTGGCACATAGTGAGTGCTGAGTAAGTGTGAACTATTATAATTATGGGACTAGGCAGAGGTGCCACCCTGGTCATCTGGAGTAGAGAGGCATTTCTAGCCAGGGTCCTGGAAGGCCAGCTGGAGATGAAGATGATAGAGGAAGGCTTAACTTGCAGGAATGAAAGGATTAGGTAGCACTAAGTCATCGACAATATTCTGGAAAATTCAACATGTCTTAATTTAACAGCAGAAATACCAGAGGGTGTGCAGCTTCTGTCACAGTTATATTCCTGTGGGTCTATGAATGTGTCCTAGAGTTAAATGGTTTTGCTGAAAGCCAAGCCTAGAAACAAGCTTCAGGGGCTGTCTTGCAAATAGCATTCTTTTTTTTTTTTTGGTTTAGCAAAGATGGAAATTTAGGAACAAGTATAGACTCCCACGTGGGAGGGGGAAAGAGTCCCACAGCACAGACTCCCGCGTGGGGAGGGGAAAGAGTTCCCACAAATAGCATTCTTGCTAACGGAATTCCCTACTGTGGCCCAGACATTCCTTTTGTCTCTGTACTATCCTTATTTATAAGGAGTAAAGAGAAAGACTGATGAAGGATGAAATAAGAAAAATGAATGTATAAATTAACAGGGCAGAATTGGGGCTGGCATGTATAAGTTACAAGGAACTGTATATAAGTTTTATGCGAATGTAAAAAGACTTTGACCTCTCCAAATACAAATAACTCAAAGAAACGAGTCTCTAGGCATCAAAGAATATGGTTAGAGATTTTTTTGTTGAAAGAGTAGAAGGGAGAGGGAAAGAGAGAGAAATATTGATTGGTTGTCTTCTGAATGAGTCCCAATCAGGGCCAGGTCAGGGAGGAGCCTGCAACCAAGATACATGCCCTTAACTGGAATCGAACCCAGGACCCTTCGGCCCACAGACCGATGCTCTATGCACCGAGCCAAACCAGCTAGGGCTGGTTAGAGATCTTTTATGGGGCGAACCAATAAACTTTCTGGCAATTCGGAATTAGATAGAGTAGCTCTGACTTTGAGGCTGTGGAGAATGTGCTCATGAAATTTGTCTTTGAAAGCCCAACCTTTTCTGCTTTTTCCCTCCTTGTTTCCTGCACACTAAGGTGGGCAAGGTCCCCGTCCGCAAACCCAGTTTCCTGTACTTTGTAGGAGGGTTTGTTTCCTTTGTTGAGAGGTGGATGTGTAGCTCTGAGTTTTTTTTTCCGCCAATTAGGGAAATGATAGAGTGGTTCCATTCTCTACTAACAGTCTCATAATGGAGTCATCTAAATCTCATCTTAATTCCTCCACCCTTTACGGAGCCACGCCTTTTCCTGGCCCTCCTAGATCCAGGGGGAGTCACAGACTATACAAAGCACTATGTGAGGGAAACTCACCAAACCCAGTGGTAAGAACTGTTATAATTGCCTCTATTTTCTTAAAGTATGTGTTCCTTTCTCCCTTCCCCCCTCTCCACCCTGATGTTTTAGGGCCACGTCTTGATCTCTGGCACAAAACTGGTTTCTTTGCTTCTGCTGTGGTTTTGTTCCACCCACTAAGACAATGAACCTATTTTTCCCTATAGTCAAAGGCCCTTGTGTTTTGTCCCAAGAGTTGAAGTGGTGCCAAAGCTCACAACTTCCTGTTCTGTTCCTTCCAGGTCACTTTGGAATCTGCAGGCTTGTAGGGTGTGGTAGGGGTCTTGAGTTATGTCCAGGGAAAGGGGAAGATTGTGGGAATCTCACTGAGCTTGGCTTCTATGTCTATTGGCAGAAAAAGCAGAGTTGTCGGCTAGGGGACCTGGGTCCTGGTGTTGGTGACTAAGCTCTGACCCTTAGTAGATTTGTTTCTCTAGGCTGTAGCCTTATCTGCTTCAAATGAGATTTGACTAGATAAATTCAAGCCCTACATACAGCTGGAATGCCCTGGCTGTGCATTTCCCCCCCTTCCTCACTAGAACTGTTGTAATGCACCTCGCGAAACACAGAAGGACGCCTCAAGAAGTCGAATTAAAGAGTCACATTTATTGCAATCCGAGACTATGAGGGGCCATTCCCCAAATCTCATAGTGATAAGATGGCCGCAGATTTATATAGGCAAAGATCACAAAGGTATTGATTACATCCCAAGGTTTGTAATGAGGAACCTGATTTGCAAAAAGCAGTTTACAGAAGCAAGCAGAATGTTGTCTAAATTATAGTTTTGGGTCTCCGGATCACTGAATTGACAGAAACACATTATCTAGAGCCCTTGGGTCTGGCCCAGGTAAAGGGAAATGTGCTTTCTAAGACCAGTATGACCACAACCCATGGGATATTCACATTACAATCAATAGGGTATTTAATCGAATGGGATAATTTATATAATTCAGAAAATCAAAATAACTTTTCTATTATTTTAGCAAACAAATAAGTACAGAAACCAAACAGCAGGGTTAAAGTTAAACTATAGATTCTACCTGAGATGATTGCTACCATACTTCAGAACCTGTTTCATCCCTTCAAGGGCCCAAGGATGCTAAATTCAGTTTTGGATGTTGAGATAAAATGCCTGTGGACTATCCAGGTGGAAATACTATATAGGCAGTGGGAAGAAGCTCTAGAAGGAGGCTGGGCTTGTGTGAGGGAGTGGTGGAGGCCAAGATGGGGAAGCAGAGGGAGACCAGAGCCTGTGCCTGTGCAGTCTGCTGGATCTGGTCTCCTCTCCTTGTCATAAGGCACAGGGCTGTGTTCTACTCTTCATCAATCTTTTCTTTGTTGATCAGAATGACTTTTCAGGGTTTTGGCCAGATAAGATATTCTTAGCCTGTGAGGATGTGTGGGTGTGTCATATATTAACTGCCTATAAGTCTTTTAAAAAAATGTTTTTATTGATTCTAGAGAGAGAGGAAGGGAGAGGGATAAAGAGATAGAAACATTGATAAGAGAGAAACATCATCAATCGGCTGCCCCCTGCATGCCTCCTACTAGGGATCAAGTCTGCAACCTGGGCATGTGCCCTGACCAGGAATCGAACCAGTGACGTCTTGGTTCATGGGCTGATGCTCAACCACTCAGCAACACTGGCCAGGCTGCCTACTAGTCTTTTGGAAAATGGGGGCTATGAATCCATGAGGAGTGAGATAGAAAGGGGAGGAGGAAAGGAGGGATGTTTGGAGAAAGATAATAGAGAAGAGCAGGCAACTTAAACCCATACCATAAAACACTTTAACATGAAAATTTAAAGTTTTGTTGAGAACACCCTGAGGAGTAAGGGTGAATTAGAGGGCAAAGGGGAAGAAGTAATTTAGAAGGATTAAGCTCATAACTAGGTTACTAGGTCTAGAAATCTCCTTGGAAGCCTTTTGATAGCTTAAAAATTGCTTGATCTGTCAATTTCTTGGGAGTAATGAGTTTTATAACATACTAGGGGCCCAGTGCATGAATTCGTGAACCTTGAAAGGAGCTGTGGGCCGCAAAGCTGCAGTAGGCACAGGGGTGGGTCTCAGCCCATCCTCTGCGACCCTGCCCAGCCCCTCCCACTGCAGCCCCCAGGCTCCTGTCTGCCGGCAGTCCCGCTCCTGCCACCACCGCTCCCACACACTGATGGCTCTGGCCCCACTGGCATCCTGCTGATGGCATGGAGCAATTGGGGCCCGGCGCCAGCAGCGGGTGTGAGTAGGGTCGGTGCTGTCAGCAGGTGTGAGCAGCGGCTGCTGCCCCGATTGCCCCTCAGGAGCAGGGGGATGTAGAGAAGCCCTCAGGGGTGATCAGGGCTGGCAGCCACCACTCGCACCCACTGATGGAGCCGAGTGATCGGGATGGTGCCCGGCACTGGCAGCAGGTGTGAATGCTGGGTGGGACCGTGGCTCATGGGAGCAAAGAATTTTCAGTAACCATCAGAGGCTCATCCTGATGTGTGACCAGCGCCCCGCCTTGGTCTGGTGCCCCTGCTCACCTGCTCCACCATCCCGCCAAGGCTAATGCCAGCCATATTCCACACATGCACCCTTGTGATCAGTGCACGTCATAGTGACAAATTGTTCAGTTGTTCCAGTTGTTCCACAGTTTGGTCTATTTGCGTATTAGCCTTTTATTATATAGGATGGCATGTAAAATACTAATAGCCAACAAATATGATGTAGTTACTAATTATAGTACAATTGACAACTAGTACAACTAATTGTTTATATATATTTTTTAAAATATATTTTATTGATTTTTTTACAGAGAGGAAGGGAGAGGGAGAGGGATACAGAGTTAGAAACATTGATGAGAGAGAAACATCGATTCAGCTGCCTCTTGCACGCCCCCTACTGGGGATGTGCCCGCAACCCAGGTCCATGCCCTTGACCGGAATCGAACCTGGGACCCTTCAGTCCGCAGGCCAATGCTCTATCCGCTGAGCCAAACCGGTTAGGGCACAACTAATTGTATATTAATATAACTAATAGCCAACAAATATTGTGTGCTTATTACCAGCCAGGCAGTGTGGTAAACACTAACTAGATGACCTCATTTGATCCTCATAACAGCACAGGAGGTGGGAATTTTTATTAGCCTCATTTTACAAATGATGGGAATAAGGGTAGTTATTTGCCAGGACCTTGCAGCTTGTGTGCTAGAGCCAGAATTTGAAGTTGGAGAACTTCATAGCATCTGCCTGTAACCACTGAGCAGTCCAATGGGAACGTGATACCAGAAAGGGGACCTGGCCCTGAGAAGGTCTGCCTCAGGACAGCCAGTAGTGTGTGGGTTCTTGATTTCATGCAGGCACATTTCCACACACGAATCCAGGTGAATTTTAGAGGACGTTTATTAAAGCTGGGGATGTGAAATAAGAAAGGGCTGGGAAAATGAGCCGAGGCTAGTCTGCTTTGACTCACCAAGAAGTCAGAGAAAAGGGGGCCTTGGGGACAGGTTTGCCTGGGATAAACTACCACTGCCGCGGAACCGGTTTGGCTCAGTGGATAGAGCATCGGCCTGCGGACTGAAGGGTCCCTGGTTCGATTCCGGTCAAGGGCATGTACCTTGGTTGCGGGCACATCCCCAGTGGGGGGCGTGCAGGAGGCAGCTGATGGATCTTTCTCATTGATGTTTCTAACTCTCTATCCCTCCCCCTTCCTCTCTATAAAAAAACAATAAAATATGTTTTAAAAAAAAACAAAACTACCACTGCCCATTGCTGCCCTGGTTGCAAGCCTTTTAGGGTCCATTAGAGTTTAGGAGATGCATGCCTGTGGGTGTGGAGAGTGTGCACTGGGACCTTAGTTTTAAGGGGTTTTAAAGGTTGGGTGTTTAGGGGAATTCTTATGGGAGGATCTTAATAGAATATTCTAGGTTTTATGCTGATGTACCAAAATGGAATTATTCTCTTAACCTCATCTGTCCTTGGGTGTGGTTGGCAAATGGCACTGATTGGATTTCTGCTGTCTATCTCCTTGATTAGGGTAATTTAAGCTTTTCACTCTCTGATTGGGGAGAAGTGCAAGCCATTTACTCTTAAATATATTTTTATTGATTTTAGAGAGGAAGGAAGAGGGAGAGAGAGATAGAAACATCAATGATGAGAGAGAATCATTGATTGGTTGTCTCCTGCATGCCCCCTACCGGGGATCGATTCCACAACCCGGGCATGTGCCCTGACCAGGGATTGAACCATGACTGCCTGGTTCATAGGTCAACACTCAACCACTGAGCCACACCGGCTGGCACAAACCCTCATGCCCCTGGTTTAGGGAAAATAGGATTTATTAGATGCCTGCAAACTGTCTGGCATCTAGATTTCCTAGATGGCTGCAAACTGCTGTTTAGCTGTCTGTCTCAGTTTCCCTATTCTGCTAGTTCTGGCCTTCTAGCCTGTCTCACTCAGACCATCTGTATCAGATTGGTATGTTTGTTAAACACTGAAGAACTATAGGTCTTACCTGGGATCAACTGAAAGCAGAAATTCTTAAACACTGATATTTGCAACTTCTGAGTTGGGGCTGGATGTCTGGGTTCTCAAAGGCAATGGAATCTTGGTTTCTCTAATGGCCCCCAGTTTGGGTCTTGTTTCTCTGTGAAATTGACAATGTGGTCTATGCTTTCTTTCTTTCCTGGGCTATTGGAGGGGTGCATTTCATTCTGAGAATGGATGAGATCATGCTGACATTCATGCTAGAGGAGGCATTTTTAGTTAGTGTCTTTTATACACATTGTCCTTTCACCCTTCATTTGCTTCTCTTTTCTTATATCTCCTCCCCCCATACACACAGTCCTCCCCAGGGGTGGGTTTCACTTCTCTGCCTGTCCCCCGGGTAGCTTACCACCTGGCTGGTACAGAGACTGGAGGAGGCCAGCTGAGCCTGGGTGTGGTTTGGTGCCCAGTGGGGGATGTGCACTGGGAGGGAGCATTTGCACTGTAGTTCCTCTTCGACCAGGCCATCCTCTCACATGGAGATGGAGCTTCCCAAGGAGTTTAGCTCCTTCACCTCAGTCTGTTCAAGAGCAGGGACAAACTGAGAGTAGCAGTGGGGACAGTGGACTTGCAGCCTGGGAATTTTAGTGGAAATCCTGCATCCCCATATTTAGTGGTCTGCTGTACCCACATATTTTCTGACACAGAGGACTTATCTCCCTAAGGCTCTGAGCCGGGCAATGCCAATAAACGGTAGGAAATGGGAATCTGTCTTCTACTCGCAAGTTTGGATGGCTGATCCAGTTACACCCTCTATCTTGAATAAGGATAATGGAGAGTTTTTACACAGTTCACTTTGGAGGATTATTCACACACTGTGGCCTCTGGAAGATGCAGAGGTGGGGAGAGTCCTGGGCTGGGAGTGAGGGGACCTGGTTCTGAGTCAGCTAAGCAACCATTTTCCTCTGTTACCAGGAGAAAGTCACTCGACCACTCTGGACTTGAGTTTTCTTATATGCAAATTGTTGGGTTGGGTGAGACAGTCTTTCCTGTTTTGTTTTGCTCATTAGTTCGTATTCTATGATTAGTAGCAAGGAGGCAGGGCAGGTGTGACAGAACCTTGCATGCTGCTGTTTTTTGGGTCTCTTATTCCTCCCTCTCTCCAAAAAAGCAGGCTTTGAGTTCTATTTGTACCTCCTCTTGCACAGCTGTGTGTTTCAGTGGCTTGAAGATGCCCACTGTGGGTGTGGTGAGGAGAGTCTCTGAGCCAGGAGTCCCCTTGGCCCTGGGGAACATGGACCTTGCCCTCTGCCCTTGCATGGACTTCTCATGTTTTGGTGTGATATGACTTCCTGTTCTTCTACCTCCTCTACAACCTACCCCTGAGCTTCAGTTTCAGGATGGGTTGTCATTGTTGTGATAACTTTCCTGGCTGTTTCCTGCCTGTGATTCTCTGAAACAAATAGCAGGAAATTGTTTTCACAACCATCAGCATCTTTGCTTCATGTTTTCCTCTTTCCCCATAAAATCTGACATAACATACAGGCACACAGAGACACATTGCATGCTCCCAGCATTCATCTATGGGGAAGGGTGGGGTGGGGTTATGTTCTTCATATTGTCTAGGGGCCTGTGTAACATGTGAATCAGAGTGGCATCTCAATGTCTTGTATGTTTCTGTCATTTAAGAATTTAGAGTGGGCGCTATGAATGTGCATGAGTGTATATTACATGTGCCTGGGTGTGTGCACGTGGGTCAAAGTGTGGAGTCAGTGGCAGTTGCTGCTGAGGGGAAGTGGCAGATTCAGGAGCTGGTTTTGCTCTCTTTAGTTTCTGCTTTTTGTGCAATGTTCTGGTAACTTGTGTTGTCAGAGAGCTGATTAGAAAGGTGATAGAAATTTCCTTAATCCGGTCTGAAATTCACCTTGTTTTATTCTTGGGTGTGTAACATATGAGGGTGTGGGGAGGTGGAGGATGAAACAAAGTGTGAGGTCAGTTCTCCGAAACTGGATGTTTATTATTTAGCCGTCTCCACCCTTGGATTTGTGAGTAGATCCAGGGGATTTGAGAGCTGCTGTGGCACCGGTATTGTCCTCTTCTGGGAAGATTAGAGACAAGTTGACAAGCAGGAAACAGGTCAAATTTGTGGCTTGTTTCTAACCAACATGTAGGCATTCCAGCCCTTTAAAAACAATTTAATATCACTGATACTGTCACCTCCCTACCAACTGTCAGGTGCTAGGAAATTCAATTCCTGTCCTCAAGAGCTAATAGTTGGTCTTTTCTTGAACAAGGCTTTCTGGGCCTAATTCCCTCAATACCCAAATCTGTCTCACTGGTAAGCCTTTGGGGACTCTCAGAACCAGGCAGGTGAGGTCAGACTGAGGTCAGATGCTGGATTAGCTGATGGAGGAGAGTGGGGCAGGAGTCCAGGCTTGTGTATTTTCTGACTCTCCTTTTTAGGAGCACAAACTAAAGTAGGAAACTGGGCTCCTTAGGATGGCAACTCCGATTGTCCTTTAGTTTGTCTCTCAGCTCCTCACCAAAAGCATGCCCTCAAGCATCCCCAAAGATGGAGAATGAGTGTATGTCCCTTGGGGCCTGGAAACAGGATTCATTAGCTACTCTTAAGAATATTAGCAGCAAGACAATTTGAGACCTTCCAGAATTGTCTCTAGGGAGCTAAACTACTTCATTCAGACCAGGACGTAGGGCAATAGCTAAGGGTGGTGTAGAGAGAAAGATGAGCAAAATGCCCAGATTAACTGGTGCCAAATCTTTTTCTGAGGCTGTCATACTAACCGAGGTCCCCTCTACCATACTCTGGTGGGACCCGCCTCTTTGTTAAAAACTCTTTCTACTAAAGCTTTGTGATGTATTTTTGTGACTTATTTTCATTTTCAGTACTGCCTTCGGTATTCATTTTAGTCTGATGTTATTTGTGTAAAATAACTGGGGGTAGAGTGAGTAAAAGTTTTCCATATCCCACATTTTTAGGGTTGGCTCTGGACCCTGTACGATTTTTTACTTTGGTACCATTATAGTTCTTTTACCAACCCAGCTGCTTCCTAAATACAGGAGAGAGAGAGAGAGAGAGAGAGAGAGAGAGAGAGAGAGAGAGAGGAGTGAGGTTTCAAGCACTGGAATGTGTCAGGTGGCCATGTACCTTTGGAGTCAGATAAATCAGATCTGGATTTAAATCCACACTTTGTTCTTTATTAATTGTGTGACCCTGGCAAGTGACTTAAGCTCTCTAAGACTCAGTTGCTGCACCTGTAAAATGGAGATAATGCCCACATAATAGTTTAGCTAACATGCACTTCACACTTGACACTTATTAATTCAGTTAATCTTCATAACATTTCTAGGAATTAAGTATTAGTGTAGTGGTTATTTTTCAGATGAGGAAATTAAGACACAGAGAAGTTAAATAGCAAGTTCAAGTTAATGTAACTTGTAAGTGGTAGAGCTGGGATTCTGAATTTGGACAGTCTAACCCCAGAGCCTGTGTCTTTAACTATTGCACCAGACTGTATCGGTCACAGAATATGAACAAGGATTAATTGAGATAAACACTTAAAGCACTGGGTATGGTGCTTGGCACAGAGTAGGTGCTCACTAAATGGTAGCTGTTACCACCAGAGCTGAGAAATCTGCCTCCATGTGGGCATGTGGAAGTGTGGCCCTGGGTCAGGCGATGCAGGACAGACATGGGCCCTCCTGCTGGCCTGGGGTTTGCACAGTGTCAGGGCTTCTTCCATCCTAGTTCTGTCAGACAGGGCTTATTGGCAAAAGCCTTGTCTGTCCAATCCCAAAGCTGCCTGCCAAGCCCCGAGAGGAACACACAGGAGCTGAAACTGAGTGACCGTAGGGAGGGGCTCCCACCCAGCGAGCCAGTTAGTTGCTCAGGAATCATTTTTCTGGCTCAGCTTCAGAGGAATTTCATTTCCTGGTGTCTTACCCGTTGGGTCAGGACTGCCAGATAAGCTGCCTGTGGA
Source organism: Myotis lucifugus (assembly GCF_000147115.1). NCBI lineage: Eukaryota > Metazoa > Chordata > Mammalia > Chiroptera > Vespertilionidae > Myotis > Myotis lucifugus. The sequence goes on from NW_005871541.1 coordinate 462,836, forward strand.
ACAGAGTGGGGCCGCTGCCTAAATTGGCACAGGATGAAGGATTAGTGCCAGGAAGCCAAGGAGACCCTGCAGGGACTCAGGGAAACCCAGATGTGGGCTTCAGAGGAGGGGAGTATCAGGCTTGCTTTTGTTTCCTTGACATGTGGATCTTGGCCCTTTGCCTCACCCTGGGAACAGCTGGGTCAGCAGTGAGCAGTTCCGGCACACCTGCCCCCTGTGGTGCTATAAAGGCAACATGGTTTATGGCTAAAGGCTTTTGGATTCCCATCATGGCTCTGCCACTTTTCAATTGTGTGACCTTGGCTGTTTATTCCTCTTCTCTGAGCCTCGGTTTTCTCTTTTGTGAGAAAACTGACAATCAAATGAAGTAACCTAGGACAGCAACTTATATACCATGGGTGCTCAGTAAATGTCCTTAGTCATGGATAGGTGCAGCTGGGGAATGTGGAGAAACATAAAATGCAATCCCTCATCTTTAAGGAAGTTATAGTCTAGGTGGGGGAGAGGTAGTAAGACAGGTAAACATATAAATTACAATGCCAGGACTGCAAATAATATACACAAGCCAACAAGTGTAATGGACAATGAGAGCTTTGGGGGGTCAGAGGTAGGATAGCTGCCCTGTGGGCTAAGCTGGTCAGGAAAGACTTTCCAAACAAGTGAACCTTGCAGGTGTGCAGAAGTTGGGGATGAAAGTGAGGGGCACCCCAGGGAAACATCTGAGATGAGGCTAAGTAGTTGAAGTTCAGGGGATGGAGAAGGGACCAGTTGGACTAGAACCAAGGGTTTGTGAGAGACTAGAGTGAGATGGGATTCAATCGGTAGATTGGAGCTAGGTGGTGAAGGGCTTTGAATGCCACGCTAAGGAGTTCGGAATTTATCTGAAGGTTTTTTCACAGGAAAATGACATCAATATCATGACCTTGATTCGGTATATTCTTTTTTTTTAATTTACAGGATGTTTATTTATTATTATTATTTTAATGTTTTTATTGATTTTTAGAGAGAGAGGGAGGGAAAGGGACAGAGAGATAGAAACATTAATGAGAGAGAAACATCACCAATCGGCTGTCTCCTGCCTCCTGCATGGGAATGGAGCCTGCAACCTGGGCATGTGCCCTGACCGGGAATTGAACCTGTGACCTCTTGGTTCCTGGGTCCACACTGAACCGCAGTGCCACACAGGCTGGCCTAGAGGATGTTTATTAAAGCTGGGAAAAGTGAAATGAGAAAGGGCTGGGGAAATGAGCCGAGGCTGGTCTGCTTTGGTTCACTAAGACGTCAGAGAAAAGGGGGTTTGGGGGACAGGTTCAGGGGGTTTGCTGGGATGAACTGCCACTGCCCACTGCTGTCCTAATTGCAAGGCTCTTGGGGTCCCTGAGAGTTTAGGAGATGCCTGCCTGTAGGGGAGGAAAAGGGGTGGCGAGGTTCCGGCATGCTTCTGCAAGGAAGAGCCAGCCACTTCTTCTTCTTCTTCTTTTTTTAATTCTCACCCACGGATATGCTTATTGATTTTAGAGAAAGGGGAAGGGCAGGGGGAGAGGGAGAGAGAGAGAGAGAGTGAGCTCAACATTGATGTGAGAGAGAACATCTGTACATGCCTGACTGGGGATTGAACCTGCAACCTAGGTTCGTACCCTGACCAGGAATCCAGCCTTTCAGTGTATGGGACAACACTCCTACCAACTGAGCCACATTGGCTAGGGCTTAGTCACTTATTTTAACACTTCTGGGTTTTAGATTCATCTTTTTTTTAAGCTTCTCATCTTTAAGGAGTTTGAACCATGTGATTGAAAAGGAGCTTCTCTAGCTATAGAGTCCGTGATTCTATGATACAGGAAGATTATTTTGATGATAAAGTACAAAATTGGTTAGATGGTAGAAACTGGAGGTAGGAGTATTACTTAGGAAGCCGCTGTACTATCAGACATGAAGCTTCCTGTTGCCTCTTGTGAGAGACTCCAGGTGTAGGGGGAAGGCCTTGATTGCATGTGATGGTACTTGACACCATAGCTCTATAACAATTTGAGTTCTGTAAGGTACCACCCCAGAGTGCTGGGGTCCAATCCCAGCGGGTCCAGGGGTCCCCAAAGGTGTGGATGGAGTCGGCGAAGAAGGAATGACACGAAGACAGCCTTCAGTTGATCAGCAGCCTAGTCAGGACCTCTAGCCGGAGTTCTGGTTAGGAACTGACCGAGGATCTGATGAGGATCTGGTGAGGATCTGGTGAGGATCTGGTGAGGATCTGATGTTTATTGTCTTGTTACATCTATATTTATATCAGCCGATTTTAATCCTGTCAATTTCTATTACAAAGGTTAGGGCGTTTCTTATCTCCATTCCAGGGAGTAAAGATTATGTAGCTTAACTACCCGCCTGGCACTTAATTAAGGGGTTGTATCCCCTCCCTAACCTCAGGGAAAAATCCCCACCTGGGAAAACAACCTTTCTCAGAGAGGTGACCTTGGTTAAAACACATGGCACTAAGGAGAACAAACATATTAAGAACAATATGCTATATATGCCAGGTCCCTTGAAACATATGCTGTGCAGATGTTTCTTTCCTGCAGCGACTGTGTCAAGCAGCAAGGATGGACCGGCTTCCGGCACCAGAGGACACCCACCCTTGGGACACCTGGAGAAGTACGGAAATTGGTAAACTGTTCTGGGGAAGGAGTGATTACTCATTTGGTGGGCCTCAGATTTATATCATTTCTCTTGGGCAATAAACTGAGAAGGGCAAAAATAACAGTAGTTCCTTATTGTTTGTCTTTAGATGTTGTGTAAAGTTTTCCAATTTACAAAATAGTTTCACAGGCATTACCTCATTTGCTTCCCACCACAGTCTCCTCAGGGAGGTGCTCCCTCCATTTTGTGGATGAGGAGAGGCTGTAATTTCTCAAAGTCTCTCGAATGTAGGCCTCCTCATTCTAAGTGCAGTTAACTTTCCCTTGCTTCATGTTCCTCAGACAGAAAACAGGAGCTCACTTCTTCCATTAATTAATGAATTCAGCACATGTTTATTAAGTGCCCAATTTACATCAAGTACTCTACCAATATGAGGTCCACAAGAGGGCATATATTTAAGGAAAAAAACCTTTTGCTGAGTTTTAAAAATTTTGTAAAGTAGAGGAAAGGATTCCTTTAATCACACCACCCGGGCAGCGGTTCTCAACCTGTGGGTCGCGAATAATGAAAATACATCCTGCATATCAGATATTTACATTAAGATTCATAACAGTAGCAAAATTACAGTTATGAAGTAGCAACGAAAATAATTTTATGGTTGGAGGTCACCACAACATGAGGAACTGTATTAAAGGGTCGAGGCATTAGGAAGGTTGAGAACCACTAGAGTTATAGGTATATTTAGACTTTTTTCTTTGCCCATATTTGTAATTATTGAGATCATACTATATATATAACTTTGTATATTGATTTTTTTACTTGTTATGAATTTTCTCATATTAATAAACTTTTTTAAAAACCTTTAAAAAGGGCTGTCTAACATGATGTTAATGGAAGATTCATAACTTAATAATTTTCTTATTGTTAGACATCTGGATTATTTCTTTTTCCTCTTTTCATTCCTTTTTTATTGTTAATCCTCATCCAAAGATATTTTTTCCATTGATTTTTAGACAGAGTAGAAGGAGGGGGAGAGACAGAGAGACAGAAACATCAATATGAGAGAGACACATTGATTGGTTGCCTTCAGCATGTACCCAGGTCTGAGCTGGGAATTGAGCCCACAACCAAGTTACAAGCCCTTGACCAGAATCGAACCTGGAAGCCTTCAATCTGTGGGCCAATGCTCCAACCACTGAGCCAAACTGGCTAGGTTTTGTTGTTTTTCTGGATCTGGAGCTGAAATGCAATTGAGGCCTAGATGTTGTCTCTAGAGGGGTGACCTTTTGTATCTGGCTGTAAATTGCTCAGCCAGTTTGTTTGGCTGTTTGCTTCAGTTTCTCCATTCCACTTGTCCTGGCTTGCTGGCCTGGCTCAGTAGGATTTCTTTTATAAGTATGTCATATCCAGACAAATATGGGCACCTTAAGGGTAGTTGTCCTGGGTGGCTAGTCATATATTCCAAAAGTTCTGTCATTAATTAAAATATTTTGATCACTTACCATGTAGAGTTGTTCTTAAAACCAGTCTGAGCCTTATAAAACCAGTTTTACTTCCTTATAATCACACTTAGTATTTCAGGCAGCCTGCCACTCTGTATTTATCATTCTTCCTGTTTCCAGTTCCCCTTTTCCTTTCTTGCTCTCGTTCGAGTTCAGATAGGGCTCCAACTACAGAGCCCAGGCAGCAGTGGAGGGAGATTGGCACGTTTCAGAAGACTTTGACCTTAAACAGCATGCGCCAATATCCTTTTAGTGCATTCTTGCCTGTGCCCCGTTTCTGCTTTGTGATCCCTGCCTGACCTGGCTTTTTAAGTTTTATTTTACAGAAAAGAACCATCAAATCCTCGGGCTGGGCACATAGCCTTGAACTGTCCTTCTCTCCGAGGAAACTGGGGAGAATAGGTAGGGAGAGGGCTCCATTGCTCTCTGCTCCTGCGCAGCTAGTTAATGTTCTACCAGCAATTCCCATTCTTGGGGAGACCAGGATCATGTTCCAACCCCACATCACTGCCCAGGGCAGAGGGCACTCTGTACAGAGAGCTGTGATTCCAGAGAGATCTGCATCTGACCTTCCTGCTTCATCTTTAGATTCTGCAGCCGTCTGTGGTTTTGCAGCTTCTCAGTTCTTGGTCTCCGGTTTTTCTTCTCCCAGTCTCTGCCCTGGGGAGAAAATGAGGATGTTTATTAGTGTGGGAAAAGAAACCCTGAAGTTTACACAGCAACATTTAACACAAAGCTGGGCTCCCTGCCTGTCGTGCCTCCCTCAAAACCCCAGTGAAATGTTAGCTGAGTGTACAAACATGTCTATAGGGTTTCTTCAAAGATGAGGCTATATTTGAAGGCTTTATATGCTGACTACCATCCTATCTGCTTTTCTCTTTTTCCAGAGGATTCTTCTTCTCACAAATAGGACTGAGGTTAATGGTCCAGAAATCCACCCGCCTTTCGCCTTTTATTAATTGCAGAATAAGTGATGCAGAGGCTTTTTGGAGAATATAGTTGTGGGGAGAGAGAGAGAGAGAGAGAGGAAGCATTGGAACACCTGCTGGAGAAGGGACCAGAGAGCACCATTAGTGAATGAACATCTCTGGAGCAGAATAAGGGAGGAGGTGGAAACAAGGAAGGAAGCAAAAGGAAGCCAAATAATTGTAGGAATTGAGGGCATAATCCACAGGGTAGTGCCTTCCCTACAGCCTTAAAGAAGAGTTGCCGGATGTGTGCCTGTTGGGGAAAGCCCCCAAAATCTAAATTCAGGATTGATTCCGATGAACTGACATACAGACATCATAAGACCTTTAATAGGAAAAACGGACATACAGGGGCAAAGCAGCTGCTTGCTGCCAGTGGTGGCCGGCCGGGAGGAGGTCTGCACTCCTCCCAGGACAGGGTCTCTTTTTTTATAGGGGGTTAATAGTAAAACCATATGTTGGATAGTCATGTAGACCACCAGAAAGAACAATGCATTTCTAAGTGAACAATAACATTAGGCAGTTATCCCACTCTATGCATTCATTTACCTCCTTCCTGGGCCCTGAACTTTATCTTTGGGTGGCATCCTGGCTTTCTGGGTGGTCAGCTAAACCTGAGGCTACCGAGAGTTAAACAGTCACAGAAGGTTAAACAGAGTCCAACATTTCCCAGACATCTTTACTGCTGGAGACATAGTGCATCTCTGAGCTCCCCTACAGTGCCTATTATGGGCATGGCGTTAAGCTAGGTCCTTGGGATACAGAGATAAATAAGACAAAGTCACTGTTTTCCAATGTATAGTCTAACCAAAAGAAGATAAGTAACAAATAGAAATTAGATGAGATTTAAAAAATGTGTGGTATTGTGGGCTGAGATACTGCTACTAACAGCTAACATTTATTGTTTACCCACCACCTAAGTGTTTTACGCATGAATTAACTCATTGACTCCTGACAACAACCTTGTGATGTATGTATTGCTTTAACCTCCGTTTCATAAGTAAAGACTCTGAGGCACAGAAACATTACCATTACCATTACCATTACCATTACCATTACCATTACCCAGTAGGCAAATCCGGTGCAGGTGGTCTGGCTTTAGAACATGTGCTCTTAAGTAGCATGGCCTCTAGTAAGTCATCCAGAGTGTGGGGAAGTCCTGCCGCTTCACATCTGTCTCCTTTGTGTTGCCTCTCTGCCCTTTATCTGGGATACTCTTTCCTAAAGACTCTGGTCAGGGGGCCGACTCACTGCCTATTCCTGGCCAGTCACTGGCCTTGGAGCTTAACTAGAGTAACCTAACCTTTACATGTAGCCTAGCACAGACTGACTTTATTTAGAATTCATAACTTTGCTTAGATTAACCTCTAAACCCACTAGATTTTATAAGGTTTTTGTAACCATCTCCTGTAATTTGCTAAGACTTTAACTAAAAGGCTGAGACTTAATTAGCTAAATTTCCTTTCATACCTACACCATCCCTCCTACACCACCATTGCCAGAGCTGTTTTTCAGAAACAAGCCCAGGATGGGGGTGGGGAGGGTTGGGGTGGGGGTGATCCAGCTGAAACTACCTGAGACTGGCCAAAGCAGCTTAGAGGACCCTGTAGTGACCTCCTCATGAACTTTTCTCATTATACCCTCATTATAATACGAAAATCTCCAGTTAGGGGCAGAGATTTTCCTTTGTTTTTGAACATGAGATGTATGAATAGCCATGTTTTCTGACTGTGCATCCCTATCTATACCTGTGACGACGAAGCTCACCTTAATGTTTATGCATGTTTTCCCCAAATAAAGATGAATTTGATCCTTTCTTGGGGATACACGGCTTTGGGAAGTGACCCACCCCAGCGTGTCTTTGTTGCTAACTTACAATACAGTTCCTTCTCATAGAATCATCTCAGAGTTGTCTTTTGGCTGGTAACACTAGCACTTTGTGTCTATTTTATTTAACTACATGATGCTCTATTTGTTGGAATATTTGACTCTTTGTGTTATAACCTTCTGGAGAGCAAAAACTTCTTTTTTTGGTAAAATGTTAAATAGTTGCAAAGATAAAGCTAATAAAATAATGAACTTACAAGTGCTCAACACACAGCTTCAGCAATTATTTCATAGTCAATCTTGTTTCATCTACAACCCCTTCCCCCAATTGGATTGTTCTAAAGCAAATCCAAGACATAAGATCATTTCATCTGTTAATACAGGGGTGGACAATAGTAGGTTTACAGTTGTGAGTATGTGAAACACATACTTGCTTATTAATAATTATATTATTTTCCTTATGAACAACTATAAAACTACTTTTGCCCACTCCTGTATTTCAGTTGTATTACTAACTTATTAAGGGCTTTAAAAAAAACATAACCAGAGCCCTGGCCAGTGTTGCTCGGTTGGTTGTAGTGTTGTCCCATACACCAAAGGGTTGTGGATTCGATCCCTGGTTGGGGCACTTGTGGGAGGCAACTAATCAATGTTTCTCTCTCACATTGATGTTTCCCTCTCTCTCTCAAATAAATTTAAAAAGTTATATAAAAAGACATAAGCACAATACCATTATCACACTAAAAATTAGTACTTCCTAAATATTATAAAATATTCAATATTCAGATTTCTGTAATTATCTCATAATTTTTCCCTTCCCTCTCTTCCTTTCCATTTTTCTTTCTTCCTTTATAACTCCTTATATGGATAGCTACATTATTTTCATCTCTCTTAGGTAAATACCTGGAAGTGGAATTGCTGGACTATATAGTTAACATTATAAGAAAATGCCAAACTCTTTTCCAGAGTGCTTGTTTCTTTTTATATTTCCACCAAGAATATATAAGAATACCGGTTGTTTCACATCCTCACAACACTTGGTGTTATCAGTCTTTTAAAGTTTAGCTATATGCCAATAACTTTTTTGAGTTCTTCTCGACGCCTTGCAGAATGTATTATTCATGTTATGCTTATCTTGTGGAATGTTTTCCCAACTCACCAGTTTTTCAATTCTTCCTATGTTTTATGCCAGTGTTTCCTAACATGGAATATATGTAAGAATCATCTGGGAGTTTCTCAAAATATACAAGCCTGTCTTATTCCAGACATACTGTATCAGCTTCTTCAAGGATGGTTGAAAAAGTTTCCTAAGATAATTCTGATTTATACTCTTGGTTTTTACCATTGCTTTTAGGCTCAAGTCCTACCTATGATAGCAGAGGTTCTCCATCCTTGGCTACATGTTAAAAGTATCTGGGAAGCTTTTAAAAAAAAGCAATGCCTGGGTTCCACCTCACACTAATTGAATTGAAATCTGTGGGTAAGGACTGAGTATCAGTTGTTTCTAGAATTCTGATGAATAGCCATGTTTCCCATTGGATTTATCTCTGTCTTCTTTTGTGGCATTTATCTTTTTCTATTTTTATATTATAACTAGAGTTCCAGTGCATGAAATTTGTGCTCTCAGGGGGTGGGTCCCTCAGCCTGGATTGCGAGAGGGCGCAGGCCAGGCCGAGGGACCCCACTGGTACATGATCGGGGCCAGGGAGGGACATGGGAGGTTGGCCAGCTGGAGAGGGACTACAGGAGGGCCCCAGGGCATGTCTGGCCTGTCTTGCTCAGTTCCGATCGGCGGACCCCAGCAGCAAGCTAACCTACCGGTTGGAGCTTCTGCCCCCTGGTGGTCAGTGCATGTTATAGTGAGCGGTTGAATGGCCTTAGTATATCATTAGCATATTACGCTTTGATTGGTTGAATGGCCGACCAGATGACTGGACACTTAGCATATTAGGCTTTTATTATATAGGATAATTTTTCATATCTTATCTCTTGCCTTAGGATTCATGTTCCTTGAGGTAGGAACCCTGCCTTTCTCATTTCTGTCTCTTTCATGGGATCTAACACTGAGACTTGTAGCACAGTTGGTGCTCCATAAGAATTTCATGGGCACATAAATTGGTCATTAGGAAGAGTCTGTGGTCATTAGGAAGAGATAGGCTGTGTCCTGAGTCTCAGGTACACGTGTTAATGCGACAAGTTCCTGTCCTCTGTGGGGTCATTGTTGCTCTTGATGACTGGTGTGTTAACTCCTCTGTGAATAACAGATGGATCATTGCCCTGTGTGGTATTTGTTTTCAGACACAGCATTGGGACTAAGAATTAGATGTGTATATGGGGTTAAGGGGCCAGGATGGATAAGGAGACAGATCTAATTAGAATGGAGGAATTATACTAGAGAGAAGTGGTAAAGAGAATGAGGAAGAAAGAAATTTGAACTGATTTGGTAGACCAGGGCAGGCCACAGTAGACTCTTGAGTAGGAGAGTGAACCAGTTTTTAGGAAGTTAATGAGTTGTGCAAGGCAGAGTCCATTAAAGACCAGAGATAAAAAGTCAAGCTGTACTCCTATTGGAGTTGCTGAGAGCCTGGGCTATTTAGGTTTATGGGAATGGAGGAAAGGGCTCAAATGAAAGATGTTCAAAAAGAATCAACAGGCTTTGATGATGTATGGAATCTGGGAGACAAAAAGCAAGAGCTGAGGAACAGTGGTGTCACTGTGACAAATGAATGAGCTGTGGGGGAAAGCCAGTTTAAATGGGAAGTAACTTCAGAAGTCATTTGGATATGAGTGTGCTGAGTACTGGGAAGCAGTAGGGGCTAGAGATGCAGATGTGGGAGCCATCTGCACAGAGGTCACTGAAGCTGGGGGAAGGGGAGGATGGTGTGGGGGGAGATAGCAGGGTCTGAGAACTAATTCTGGTGTGTGTGGGCCACAGGAGGAGGACACCCAAGGAGGAAAAAGTCGTCTATGGTCTTAGAGGTTATAAAAGTGAGCAATGTGAGGACGGTGAAAACATCTTTGAGTCAAGATGGGGATACTGAGGATGGAGGAGAAACTTGGTGATGAGGAAAGGGAAAGACAGCATACATTTCAATCGCTTGGAAATGAAGGAAATGAGATAACAGGCTAATACTGGAATGAATGAAGGTTATTTGGGTGCGAAGATCTTTGACCCTGTGAGGTGGCAGAAAAACTGACCTTGTGACAGGAACATAGTGTCAGAGAGATTTCTACAGGACAGAACTCATGGAGACTTCATGTGAGTGAAGCCCTGTTGCTGCATCTGATTCACTGGAGCCACTGGTGTGGGGAGTTATTTGTCCCTAATGAAGAGGCTGGGAATTTTTCACTCATGAAATCATCTTTCCCAGAGCAAAGATGATTTCCAGGCAGTTTGCAGCTGTGGGCTGTTGCTTCTTGACAGACTCACTTTGTTAGCTGGTGTGCAAATAAAATTAGCTACTTCTCTGATCACTAGGTAGAATATCTGTAGACTTAGAAATAGGCTTTGACTACCAGTTAGGTAATTTCTATTTCTTCTGCCTGTAAAGAAGACATTGTCTAAAGCATTATCAACTGTGAGGCAGCATATTGATGTCTGATATATAATTTTTATTATAAATATAGAGCAAATTTTACAAATAATTCAGAAGTGGCCTTAGCCAGACAAAATTAAATAACAGAGAATAGCACAGATGAGGGGGAAGTATTTACAGTCTGTGTCAGGGTCAGAAAACCCTGAAAGAGGTACCTGAGTACAGAGAACTCCCAACTAACCCTCTCTGGGGGGTCTCTTAGACACAGTATGAGATCCAGTAATCAATATCGAATAAATTATTTCTCTCAACAGCCCCAAAGAAAGTCATCCGTGTGGAAGGCTGGGTGGGCAATAGTTTGCCTCTCCTTCCCTTGCCCTTCTTTTTTATTCTGACACAATGGGACTCAGACCCCATGGGAGAAAAATTCCAGAGCCTGGGGCCCAGTTATGATCCTCCCCTGTGTCCTAAGGAGCGTCAGCACCAGTGCAGCTTTCTGGGTTGTAAACAATGGCAACAGTGTGAGTGACAGTGTTCCTTTCAGGGCTACCACTTCTCAAGGACCAAATACACCTTAGCAGAGGCCCAGGTTTCCTGAGACAGTAAGTGGGGAAGATGGATAGAACTTGCACTGGCAGAAACATGGACTCAAATGGTGGCTGATGATTCGCTTAAGATGCCCGGGACTGACTTAGATCCACCTCCAGCCATGAATGAGAGAAACTGGGTCTTCTTTTCCACTTGGAGCCACTGACACAAAATATTGAGGAGCTCCTGGTCAAGGGAGGGGCATAGGTGGCTTCTTTCACTTAAGGTCCTCAGATTGGCTTATAAAGCAAAGCTAAGTAAAATTAACCCCTTTCGCATAAGGAGTTACAAAGATTAAAATGGTGAAATGTCTCAGAGACGGGAACAAACCCAGTACCCCAAATTGTGCATTCTTTAATAATTATTTAAATAATCTCTGAAGGGTAACTCTGATTCGTTTCTGAAATTCCTAGCAGATTGTTTGTTTTTTTGTTAATCCTCACCCGAGGATATTTTTTCCGTTAATTTTTAGAGAGTGAAAGGAAGGTGGGGAGGGGGAGAATTAGAGAAGAAGAGAAACACCTACACTAGAGGAACTCATTGATTGGTTGCCTCCTGTATGAATGTAACTGGGGCCAGGAATCCAACCTGCAACCCAGGTACAGGCCTTTGACTAGGAATCAAATCTGAGACCCTTAGTTCCGTGGGCCAATGCTCTAATCACTGAGCAACACCAGCCACGGCTAGACTGTTTTTTATTGGGAGCAGAGTATCCTCTAAAACTGTAACCTCTTTCCTCTGTAGGCATATCCTTGAATAAAAGCCAATAAAGTTATTAAAACATGTGCTTTTTTAAAAACATTTTCCCTTGGGAATCACCTATAGTTTTCCTAGTTGCTTCTAGGTTTCTCTGAAGACAGTCTTGCCAAAGGGCTTAGGTGGTATTCTAGACAAGCAGAAAAGTGTTTAGACACCCTGACAATGGACAAAGGTGTAGAATTTCCGTGTTGAGACTTGCTTATATATTTATTTTCCTGTGTGGTCCATTCACACTGGGCTTTGGAGAGATAGGAGAAGCTTTTAGTTTTTCTCTCTCTTCTTTTCTGATACACGTATTTCAGTGGATAAGGATGTAACTCTCAAAGTTATGGCAAATTCAAGTTAGACTCCAACAGGAAGGAATGAAGGTGGGCTCAATAGGTAAGTTTAGAACAAGTCTCGGTCAGGGAATGTGGAGGGGCTGGAGGTTCTGGCAACTCTCTCCCAAGGTCTGCTTTGCCAAATTTCAATGACAAGGAAGGTTGAGCTTCCTACAGACTCCCGGATGTGCCTTTTCATCTGTTGACACTGAAGGGAGGGGCTGTGACCGGGAACCTGGAGGTGTCTCATGAGTGAGTAAAGGAGGAGGGGAAAAGAGGCTTCTTCTCCCCTCCCCCCCTCCCCCCGCGCCCCCGAGGGCAAAGGGGTCTCCTAGTGATGGAGATGAGAAGCTGGGAATCAGTCAGCAGTGCAGTGAGCAGAGCTGGTTGCATTACTTCTTTTTTACTTCTGAATAAAGCGTTTCTGTGGCTGTTGGGGACGGAGAGACATGAGTTGGCTTCTTTGATTCCTGGCCATTGAAGTTCAGGGAAGAATATGTAATTTCATCCGTCTGAAAGGCATGAGAAGTGATCAATTAAGTCAGTGTCATAGGTCAGGCCCTCACCTTGCCTGGTGTGATTCGGCACCACCTGCTCTCACCACTTTGAAACTTCTAGCTTTGCAGAAGGGCTTTTATTACCCATTATTCCTGCACACTGACATCCTTTGAATGGTCATTAGAAGAGACAGATTATGTATTCATACAATGGAAGAGGATGATACAGCAATGAGAATGAACAGCTACAAATGCATACAACAATATGGATGAATCTCACAAAACCATTTTGAATGAAAGAAACAAGATAAATATGAGGATATACTGTGTTTTTCAAAATAAGAGCATAAACAGGCAAAACGAATGCATTGGAAGTCAGGATATGTTTACACTTTGAAGGGAAGTGACTGGAAGGTTTCATTTTGCAGGGACATGACATGTTTTGTTTCTTCATTACAGTGCTGCTTTGAGAGAAGCTCAGTAAAATTATTATAAACTAAAGGAACTAAGACCTCAGACCCATTGGATTAGACATTATCTTTTGACAGGAAGAGCAGGGTCAGATTGAAGATAGAGGAGGGAGAATGACCTGCTGCCTTCCTTATATTAGACACTGTGCTTTGCATGTGTTATCTCATTTCATCCTTTCAACTTCTTTCTGAAGTAGGCAGCATGCCCATATTACAGATGACAAAGCTGAGGATCAAAGAGGTTAAGTTACTTGCTCAAGGTTACAGAGCTACTAAGAGTCACTGGAGGATTCAAACACAGGATGGGGATACTCCAGAACCCACGTTCTTGCATGAGGTAGACCCAATGGGAGTAGTTAACCAATACATCCTTGTTTGTTGCTGCATTGAGGAACTCTGACTCAAATTTGATTGCATTTGTGTCTTCAAGAGTAACCCATCCTCTATAGAGCTATATGCATGAGAAAATGAGCCAATGAAACTGGCTGTGCTTACCTTCTTAGGTGCGTTGTCAGAGAGGCCCTGACCTGGGAGTTGAAAGAAGAGTTAGCAATCCATGAAAATGCAAAACTGACTTATAGCCTTACAGCCTTAGTGTTGTTAAACTGTTGTGATTTCTAGCTGAAGGAGGTGGCAGGCAGTGGGAAGGTGGGGTGGGGCGGTGGTCCATGATCACTTAAAGAATTCGATTCCCTCAGAGTCTGTGGTCCAAACCCAGGGTGTTAGTGCCAGTGGAGGGGGGGTGGGGGAGAAGTGGGCAGAGAGGCAACAGTAGAGCCACAGAGGCCGCAGACCACTTCTGAAGATTTTTTCCAGTTGACAAGGCCTTGATTTTTTGCCCAGTTGTGTTTCTAAGCACTAGACACCAGTGGCAAGGATGGGCAGCACCCAGAGCACCACAAGACAGGGAAAGTTTCACCAAAGGAGAGTGCCCACATCCGTAACAGAGGAGGAGGGGAAGGGGTAAGGTGAGGAATGGCTTTGGAAAACATGTCCCTCTTACCCAGGCCTGCCAGGTCTGGCTGAGTGAGTCTCTCCCAGGGCTGGGTCTCAGGGGAATCTTTTGTGACTAGAAGGGTGTGAGGACCTACGGCAGCCTAAGGTTGGGAAGTGGAGATCCCCTCTAACATTTCAGAAGGTACTGAGTCCTTGGGACCAGGTTTCCTGCTAGGGAAGGGCACGTGGTGGAACACACCAGCTCTCGCTGGTGATGGTTTTACTTACTGTGGTTGGAGGCTGAGGGTTTGTGCTCTGTGAGATCGCGCTGGTCGCTTGCCCTAAACAAATATCAGAGACTGTGACTGCTATTCCCAAGCATAAGATCTTTGCTCCTTGAAGTAGGAAGGACATTGTGAGCAGTAAATTTCTTGGGGCTCCTCAGTGCTCATTTACACCAGAGTTGGTACTGCCTTTCCTCGTAGGCCTCCTCTTTAGTGTACCCACCGTCCCTTCCAGTGTGCACTCCTTTCCTGCTGCCCTGACGTTCACATAGGTCCATTCCTTATCAACTGCCTCTGAGCCTACTTCTACCCTGACACCTTTCCCTTTTGAAGGTAGATGCTGTTTTTATCTTCACTTTATTTATTGCCTAAGGTGCCTTCAGTTTCTGCTTTTTGTTAGGTTCTCTTCCTGTCCCTACCCTCTCTTCTCCTTCTCTTCCTGTGGTTGACAGAGCACAGGACTCACTTTCTCTAGCTTCTCTTTTTGTATTTTCATTTGTTTTCCTTCTTGGACCTTGGCTTCCCTGACTGGGGACCTAGTTGCATAATCTGCCCCCTCTAAACCAGATGGAGATGGGAATAACCATGTCCCAAGGGAGAGGGGTACAGGAAGCTTGAAAACCAGGGAAGAAGAGGCCTCAGGAATCCATGCTGAGAAGCAGAGGTTTAGGAAGGAGGAGGAGCAGATCCAGGCCCAGAGACAGAGGGGAAGTCTCCTTCCCTCTCCCAAGCATGGTCGTTAGCTTTGGAGGAAGCGGGACAAGAGGGAAGGCCATCATACCCTCCAGTCTTTCTGAAATACAGGAAGTACACCAGGGCTGCTATCAGAGCTACGCCAGCCAGGACGCCAATCACGATGCCGGCAATAGCCCCATCTGAGAGGCCAGGACTTGGTAGTGTTGGACCATCTGTCATGGATAGAAAAGAGAAGAATGAGTGGAGGTGATGTTATTTTACAGCGGAGGTGCCCTTTGAGGTAAATAGCTGACTACATCCTTATAATATTTTCTCTCACTGTATTTCTAGGTTGGTGCTCAGACTTGCCACAATTCCATCCTGGCCTTTCTACACAAAGATACTTTTGGAGCTTTGGAAATGTGAGAAAGGCAGATTTCCATTTTTGTAAGTTATAACTTCCCACCTTTCATGGTTGCCTGTTTTTCTGTACCAGGTATGGCAGCCATGAATATGTGCCACTCAGATCTCCTGTGATGGGGACTTAATTGATGGAAGGTGGTAAATGCACCACCTGCTTTGCACAGAGACTTCCCACAGGTTCTCAGAAGGGATATGAAATAAGTCCATTCTGTGAGGAATGGTTTTCCTCTATGGGTGACTTTAGCTCAGACACCCCATCAGCTTTGCAGATACTCTCTTAGAACCACACCGCAACTTAAAATTTTCTCCTCTTTCTCCTTCACAGTAATCAGATCTGCATCCTGGTCAGAGAAATCTCCTAGGCTTTTTCCACTTCCACCCACCTTTCTTTAACAGGCATTTTTTCCAATAAATATTTGTATATCTAATCCCATCTTGGCTGCATCTCAGGGGATGAAACTGAACAAACTAGGCTTGAAACTTTGCACCCAACTTCTTTTTATTTTCCTTTATTTAGTCAGTAACCATGTCCCAATGATTTTTGTGAGTGATGTTCCCCTAACTCCCAAATATAAATAAATTTGCATCTACATCTTCTCTTTTATTTCTGTTGTCCTCACTGGTCAACTCAAGATTGATGATTATTTATATTAGCTACTGGTATGGGGTACTTACTATGTTCCAGGCTCTGTGCTCAATACTTTAGTTATATCTCATTAATTCATATAATAACCCTGTCAGATAGACATTATTTCCATTTTATTGATGAAAAAATTGAGTCTTAGAGTGTTAAAAAATTTACCCAAAGTCATATGTTTAGTAAGAGGTGGATCTGGGTGTCAACTCTAGGACCACCTGACTTCATAGAGGCCAATGATAATGGTAGTAATAAGACCAGCTAACACTTATGGAACTTTTCTGCTGCATGTGGCATTTGCTAAGGGTTTAATTGATTATTACATTACATATTTAAAGCAATATAATGAAGCAGGTACTGTTACTGTACTTTTCAGTAGTGGAAATGGGGCCCAGAAAGTAAAGAATCTTGTGGAGAACCAAGATGGCGGCATAGGTAAACACCGGAGATTGCTGCCGCAAACAACCACTTCAAAAATACAAATAAAAGACTGAACGGACATCACCCAGAACCACAGGAAGGCTGGCTGAGGAGAGACTCTTCAACTAGAAGGAAAGAGAACAGCATACCGAGGCTCAGAGGAGGCGCAGTGTGGAAAATACAAAAGTACAGAGGTGTGTGTGGAGCCGGCTGGTGGCTGAGGGAGCGGTTGTCGTTTTCAATCAGGAGGGAGTCTCAGACTCTGAGCTCCAGATCCGGGCGAGTCTCTAGGGACTTAGACTCAAACGGGAGAAGCGGGATTGTCTGGCATCAGTCGGAACATGAGGGCAGCTTTCTCTCTGAGGTTTGCAGCAGTTGCTGGGGTTCTGAGAAGCAGAGCCTCTGGGAATGGGACTGAGAGCAGCCATAATTGTTCCCTCCACCCGCCCTGTTGATACCCTGCGACCCGACCAGGAGCGCCATTTGCCAGATAACATTGGCGAATATGTTCTCCCATGCAGTGGGCTTTCTTATTGTTTTGTTGATGGTTTCTTTTACTGTGCAGAAGCTTTTTATTTTGATGTAGTCACATTTGTTTATTTTCTCTTTAGTTTCCAATACCCTAGGAGCTGTATCAGTGAAGAAATTGCTTCGGCATATGTCTGAGATTTTATTGCCTTTGGATTCCTCTAGTATTTTTATGGTTTCCCGTCTTACATTTAAATCCTTTATCGATTTTG
>NW_005871541.1:480256-491501 GCF_000147115.1 Myotis lucifugus
CGAAGATAGTGTAAGGAGCCTCTGGGACAGCTTCAAACGTACCAACATCTGAATTATAGGGGGTACCAGAAGATGAGAGAGAGCAAGATATTTGAAAACCTATTTGAAAGAAAAATGACAGAAAACTTCCCCCACCCTGGTGAAAGAAATAGACTTCCAAGTCCAGGAAGCGCAGAGAACCCCAAACAAAAGGAATCCAAAGAGGACCACACCAAGACACATCATAATTAAAATGCCAAGAGCAAAAGACAAAGAGAGAATCTTAAAAGCAGCAAGAGAAAGAAACTCAGTTACCTATAAGGGAGTACCCATACGACTGTCAGCTGATTTCTCAACAGAAACTTTGCAGGCCAGAAGGGAATGGCAAGAAATATTCAAAGTGATGAATAGCAAGAACCTACAACCAAGATTACTTTATCCAGCAAAGCTATCATTCAGAATTGAAGGTCAGATAAAGAGCTTCACAGATAAGGAAAAGCTAAAGGAGTTCATCACCACTAAACCAGTATTATATGAAATGCTGAAAGGTATCCTTTAAGAAGAGGAAGAAGAAAAAGGTAAAGATACAAATTATGAACAACAAACATGCATCTATCAACAAGTGAATCTAAGAATCAAGTGAATAAATAATCTGATGTACAGAATGAACTGTTGATTATAATAGAATCAGGGACATAGAAAGGGAATGGACTGACTATTCTTGGGGGGGAGAAAGGGGTGCGGGAGATGGGGGAAGAGACTGGACAAAAATCGCGCACCTATGGATGAGGACAGTGGGTGGGGAGTGAGGGCGGAGGGTGGGGCGGGAACTGGGAGGAGGGGAGTTATGGGGGGGAAAAAAAGAGGAACAAATGTAATCTGAACAATAAAGATTTAATTAAAAAAAAAAGAATCTTGTGCAAGAAATTTGTTATTGTAATTGCTTACTTTAAAAAAGAAGAAAGATCTCAAATCAACAACCTAACTTTACAACTTAGGAACTATATAAAGAATATACTAAATTCAAAGCTACCAGAAGGAAGGGAATAATCAAGATTGGAGTGGAGATAAATAAAATACAGAATGGAAAAACAATAGAGAAAAATCAATGAAACCAAAAGTTGGTTCTTCAAAAAAGATTAACAAAATTGATAAACCTTAAACTAGATTGTCTTAAGAAAAAAAGAGATTAGATTCAAAACACTTGCCCTGGCCAGTTTGGCTTAGTGGATAGAGAGTTGGCCTGGGGACTGAAGGGTCCCAGGTTTGATTCTGGCCAAGGGCACGTGCCCGGGTTGCGGGCTTGATCCTCCCCCCTCCCCCCCCCAGTAAGCGATGCTCAGGAGGCAGCCAATCAGTGATTTTCTCTCATCATTGATGTTTCTATTTCTCTAGCTCTCTCCCTTCCTCTCTAAAATCAATAAAAAATATATTAAAAAAAAAAGATTCAAATCACTAAAATCAGAAATGAAAGTGAGGATATTACTACCAATTCTACAGAACAAATGAGAATTATAATAGTACTATGAATAATTGCATACCAAAAAATTGGATAACTTAGATGAAATGGACAAATTCCTAGAGACACAAAACCTACCAAATGGAATCATAAAGAAATAGAAAATATGAGTGAATCTATAAATAGTAAGGAGATTTAGTCAGTATAAGCATTTGACAAAATTCAACACCCTTTCATGATAAAAATGCTCAAACTAGGAATAGAAGGAAACTACCTCAACATAATAAAGGCCGATTATGACAAACCCACAGCTAACATGATTCTCAATAGTGAAAGACGGAAAGTTTCTTTTCTAAGATCAGGCAGAGACAAAGATGTCTGCTTTTGCCATTTCTACTCAAAACAGTATTGGAAGTCCGAGCCAGTAATTAGGCAAGAAAAATAAATAAAAGGCATCCAAATTGTAAAGGAAAAGGTAAAATTTGGATATGATATGATCTGTTTGCATATGATATGATCTTATATGTAGAAAACCCTAAAGATCCCACAAAAAACAGTTAGAACTAATAAATTCAGCAAAGCTGCAGGTTACTAAATCAACTTGTAAAAATCAGTCGTGTTTTTATATACAAACAATGAACAATTCAGAAAGGAAATTAAGAAAATTCCATTTACAACAGTATCAAAAAGAACAAAATAGAAAAACCAAGATGGTGGCATAGGTAAACACTGGAGTTTGCTGCCTCAAACAACCACTTCAAAAATACAACTAAAAGACGGAACGGACATCATCCAGAACCACAGGAAGGCTGGCTGAGTGGAAATTCTACAACTAGAAGGAAAGAGAAAAGCATACCAAGACAGAGGAGGCGCAGTGCAGAAGTAAAATACTGAGGTATGGAGGTGCATGTGGAGCGGGCTGGCGGCCGAGGGCGCGGTTGTCGTTTTCAATTGGGAGGGAGTCTCAGGCTCTGAGCTCCAGTTCCGGGCGAGTCTCTAGGGACCCAGACTCATATGGGAGAAGTGGGACTGTCTGGCATTGGTCGGAACCTGAGGGCAGCTTTCTCTCCGAGGGGCTTGCAGCGATTACCTGAACACTGAGAAGCAGAGCCTCTGAGGGCAAGTCTGAGAGCAGCCATAACTGCTAGCCCTGCCCTGTTGATCCCGTGGGACCCGCCCCGCCCAACCCCTCCAGGGAGGCTTTTGCTGGATAGCCGCAGGCAAAGGCTAGATTAGCACCTCCCTAGAGATCCATGAGCCAGGAAGCCCAGAGGTCAGAGTGGGACCATCCAGTTTGCAGCTCCCTGGAAACATAAAGGACACACTCAGGGGGCAGACTCAGTGAGCACCAAAGCCCCATTGAAGCAAGTCTTGCCCCAGAGGGGTGTCTCCAGCACAGAAGTTCTCCCACTGCAGACACAACTGATTCTCACAGCCAACTGGCCTGGAGGTCAATTCCTCCCAGTGATAACTACAACAATCAAGGCTTAACTACAACAAGACTGTGCACAAAGCCCACAAAGGGGTGCACCAAGAGTGTCCTCCTCAGGTAATTGGGGAGGCTGAACCACTGGGCCCTAGAGGACACTCAGCACAGAAAACCACTTTATCAACACAGGGAAGCATAAAAAATGCCGAAACAAAGAAACAGGACACAAACGACAGAAATGGAGGAAAGCAAACTGCTGGATATAGAATTCAAAACCATACTTTTAAGGTCTTTAAAGAACTGTCTAGAAGCCACCGATAAATATAGTGAGATCCTTAAGAAATCTAGTGAGACCCTTGATGTTGTGATAAAGAACCAACTAGAAATTAAGCATACACTGACTGAAATAAAGAATAATATACAGACTCCCAACAGCAGACCAGAGGATCGCAAGAATCAAGTCAAAGATTTGAAATACGAAGAAGCAAAAAACACCCAACCAGAAAAGCAAAATGAAAAAAGAATCCAAAAATACGAAGATAGTGTAAGGAGCCTCTGGGACAGCTTCAAGTGTACCAACATCCGAATTATAGGGGTGCCAGAAGAAGAGAGAGAGCAAGATATCGAAAACCTATTTGAAGAAATAATGACGAAAAACTTCCCCTACCTGGTAAAAGAAATAGACTTACAAGTCCAGGAAGCGCAGAGAACCCCAAACAAAAGGAATCCAAAGAGGACCACACCAAGACACATCATAATTAAAATGCCAAGAGCAAAAGACAAAGAGAGTATCCTAAAAGCAGCAAGAGAAAGAAAGTCAGTTACCTACAAGGGAATACCCATACGACTGTCAGCTGATTTCTCAACAGAAACTTTGCAGGCCAGAAGGGAGTGGCAAGAAATATTCAAAGTGATGAATACCAAGAACCTACAACCAAGATTACTTTACCCAACAAAACTATCATTCAGAAGTGAAGGTCAGATAAAGAGCTTCACAGATAAGGAAAAGCTAAAGGAGTTCATCACCACCAAACCAGTATTATATGAAATGCTGAAAGGTATCCTTTAAGAAGAGGAAGAAGAAAAAGGTAAAGATACAAATTATGAACAACAAATACACATCTATCAACAAGTGAATCTAAAAATCAAGTGAATAAATAATCTGATGAACAGTATGAACTGGTGATTATAATAGAATCAGGGACATAGAAAGGGAATGGACTAACTATTCTTGGGGGGGATAGGGGTGTGGGGGATGCGGGAAGAGATTGGACAATAATCGTGCACCTATGGATGAGGACAGTGGGTGGGGAGTGAGGGCGGAGGGGAGTTATGGTGGGAAAAAAGAGGAACCAATGTAATAATCTGAACAATAAAGATTTAATTAAAAAAAAATAAAGTAGGGAAAACAGATAAAAAAAAAAAAAGAACAAAATGGTGGAACAAAAAAAGGAACCAAAATGGTGATGTAGGTAAATGCTGGTACTTGCATCCTCCCACAACCACATCAAAATTACAACTAAAATACAGACCGACCATTATTCAGAACTGCTTGAAGTCTGGCTGAATGGAAGTCCTACAACTAGAGGATTAAAGAAGAAAGAACATTGAGATTGGTAGGAGGGGTAGAGGTGAGGAACGGGCTGGTCTTACACCCACATATGGTGTGTTTTTAATTGGGAGGACTATCTTAGCTGAGGAGGCCTCTGTGAGGAGCAAGGGTCCCAGCCCCACACAAGACCCCCAGCTCAGGGTTCCAGTGCCGGGAAGAGATGTCCCTGTAACTTCGGGTGGTAAAAACCAAGTGGGGATTGTGGCTGAGTGACATGGAGACTACTGGAGTCGCAGGCAGTTCCACTTAAAGGGCCAGCACATGGGCTTACCCAGACTTACTCCCTCTGAGCTCCAATCCTGGGGCAGCATCTTCAAAGGATCCAGGGACATATGGGGAGGAATTATATTGTCTGGTATCAGGGAAACTCAGGGGCAGCTTTCTCCCCCAAAATGCTGCGACGTCCCCCCACACAGTTGACTGGCAGGCGCTCCATCAACCTGGCCCACACTGTTTGCCCCACCCTGGTGAGTCCCTCAGATCCTGTCCCACCCAATTTGCAGCCCCTCCCAAGCTATTTACAGTGTATCTTCTATATGAATGGCCTATTCTGGCTCAGGCTTCAGACTTTCCTAAAGCCTCTCAAACAAGTAGCAACTGGACTCAGTGTGCTCCATACCTCTCGATAAGTATTGAGACACTAGCAGCAGTTTGCCAAGGTTCACAGCTTGGTCTCTACTGGGCACCTCCTAGTCTAATACAAGTAGCAGCCATCTGCATACCACTCTGTAGCTCATGCCAGGTGGCCCCAGGCAGGGCACAGGCAGCAGCTGACTTTGTACCTCCTGGGAGGCCCCAAAGCCAGTGTACCCAGTGGACAGTTTCAGACCATGCAAGATTACAACTCTACCACATCCACAAGTGACAGACTCAATGGGTAGACTTGGTGAGCACCAAAGCCCCAAGTCCTGTTCCATAGTGGTGTCTCCTGCACAGCAGCTCTTCCGCTGTAGTCACAGCTGGTCCTCACAACCAATTGGCCTGGGAGTCAATTCCTCCCAGTGACACCAGCAGCAGTCAAGGCTCAATTACAACAGGACAGTGCACACAGACCACACTGGGGTGCACTGAGAGTACCCAGCTCAAGTGACTGGGGAGGCTGAGCCACTGGGCCCTATAGACACCTACTACACAAGGCCACTATACCAATTAAGGAGACATAGCAGCTCTACCTAATACATAGAAACAAACACAGGGAAGCAGCCAAAATGAGGAGACAAAGAAACTTGTCATGAATGAAAGAACAGAAGTCTCCTGAGAAAGAACTAAATGAAATGGAAGTAAGCAAACTACTAGATGAAGAGTTCAAAACAATGGTTATAAGTATGCTCAAGGAACTTAATGAGAGTTTCAAAGAAATTAGTGAGAACACCAAAGACATGAAAGAGGACCAGTCAGAAATGAAGGATACACTAACTGAAGTGAAGAATGATTTACAGGGAATCAAGAGCAGAGTAGAGGATTCCGAGAATCATATCAACAATTTGGAATATGAGGAAGCAAAAAACACACAATCAGAAGAGCAGAGAGAAAAAAGAATACAAAAATATGAGAGTAGTGTAAGGAGTCTCTGGGACAACTTCAAACATAGCAACATTTGCATTATGGGGGTGCCAGAAGGAGAAGAGAGAGAGCAAGATATTGAAAAACTATTTTAAGAAATGATGACAGAAAACTTCCCCTACCTGGTGAAAGAAATAGACTTACAAGTCCAGGAAGCACAGAAGTCCCAAAAAAGAGGAACCCAAAGAGGCTCACACCAAGACATATCATACTTAAAATGCCAAATATTAAAGACAAAGAAAGAATCTTAAAAGCAGCAAGAGAAAAGCAGTTAGTTACCTACAAGGGACCACCCATATGACTGTCAGCTGATTTCTCAACAGAAACTTTGTAGGCCAGAAGGGAGTGGTAAGAAATATTCAATGTGATGAAAAGCAAGGACCTACAACCAAGATTACTCTACTCAGCAAAGTTGTAATTTATAATTAAAGGTCAGATGAAGAGCTTCACAGACAAGAAAAAGCTAAAGGAGTTCATCACTTCCAAACCTGTATTACAAGAAATATTAAAGGGTCTTCTTGGAGAAGGAGAAGGAGAAGGGGAAGGGGAAGGGGAAGGGGAAGGGGAAGGGGAAGGGGAAGGGGAAGGGGAAGGGGAAGGGGAAGGAGAAGGGGAAGAAGGAGCATGAACAATAAAATGGCAATAAATACATATCTATCAACAATTGAGCCCTAGCTGGTTTGGTTCAGTGGATAGAATGTCGGCCTGCAGATTGAAGGGTCCTGGTTCAATTCCGTTCAAGCGCACATGCCCAGGTTGGGGGTTCGATCCCCAGTAGGGGACATGCAGGAGGCAGCCGATCAATGATTCTCTCCCATAATTGATGTTTCTGTCTCTCTCTCCCTCTCCCTTCCTCTCTGAAATACATTAAAAAATATATTAAAACAAACAAACAGACAGACAAAAAAACCCAATTGAATCTAAAGATAAAAATAAATAACAAGGAATCTAATGAACAATATAAACTGATGAATAAAATAGAACCAGAAGCCTGGAAACAGAACAGACTGGAGAATCTCCGAGGGAAGCGGGGAGGGGCACAGGACACAGACAATAGGGTGGTGAAAGCCTGGGCGGAATGGGATCTGGGTGGAGAGGGTCAATGGGGAAGAAAAGGAGGGACATCTGAAATATTCTCAACAATAAAGATATAAGAAAACCTTAAAAAAGGAATAAAGTACATAGGAATTAAGTTAACCAATGAGGTGAAAGACATACACTGAACAACTACAAAAATCATTGCTGAAAATAATTTAAAGACATAAATAAATGGGAAGGCATTCTGTGTTCATGGATTGGAAAAAATGTTAAGATGACAATACTGCTCAATGTAATCTACAGATTCAATGAAATCCCTATCAATAACCTAATAACATTTTTTTTTGGCAAAAATAAAAAAATCCACCCTAGCCCTAACCGGTTTGGCTCAGTGGATAGAGTGTCAGCCTGAGGATTGAAGGGTCCCAGGTTCGATTCCAGTCAAGGGCATGTACCTTGGTTGCGGGCACATCCCCAGTAGGGAGTGTGCAGGAGGCAGCTGATCGATGTTTCTCTCTCATCGATGTTTCTAACTCTCTATCCTCCTCCTTTCCTCTCTGTAAAAAATCAATAAAATATATTAAAAAAAGAAAAGAAAAATCCACCCTAAAATTCATATGGAATTTCAGGAGACCTCAAAAGGCCAAAACAATCTGGAAAAAGAAGAACAAAATTGGAGGATTCACATTCTTGATTTCAAACTTTACTTCAAAGCCACAGTAATAAAAAACAGTGTGGCACTAGCATAAAGATTGATATATAGCGAGCCGGTGTGCTCAGTGGTTGAGCTTCAACCTATGAACCAGGAGGTCACGGTTAGATCAAAGATCTAAATATAAAATATTATTAGAAGACTATTAGCCCTGCGCACGAATCTATGAGCCAGTAGCCTGCCAGTAGCTGCTGCCGCCCTCCAGTAGCTCTCCGCCCACTGCCCCGCCCTACTGAAGCTCCTCCCCTCCCCCTCATAGCTTGCTGCCCTGCCCCCTCCTGTAGCTCTCCGCTGCCAGCTTGTAGCCAGTAGCTCGCTGCCGCCCTCCTGTTCTCCGCCTGCTGCCACGCCCTCCTGTAGCTCCCTCCGCCCTCCTCCCCACCTCATAGTTTGCTGCCCTGCCCCCCTCCTGTAGCTCTCGGCTCCCCGCTTGTAGCTCGCTGCCCCACCCTCCTGCTGATCTGTGATCAGGTCGTTATGTGGGGGGTCAAACCGACCATTTGCATATTACATCTTTATTCTATAGGATGCCTGGCCAGTGTGCTCAGTGGTTGAGTGTTGACCCATGAACCAGGAGGTCATGGTTTGATTCCTGGTCAGGGAACATGCCCAGGTTGTGGGCTCCACCTGGTAAGGGGCCTGAGGGAGGTGCGGATCAATGATTCTCACTCATCATTGATGTTTCTATCTCTCCCTCTCCCTTCCTCTCTGAAATCAATAAAAACATATTTAAAAAAATTCTTATAAGAGAACATAGGGTAAAAGCTTTAACATTAGGCTTAGCAATGATTTCTTGGATAGGAAACCAAAAGCACAGCAACAAAGGAAAAACAGATAAATTGGACTTTATCAAAATTAAAAAAGTTTGTGTATAGCCCTAACCGGTTTGTCTCAGTGGATAGAGCTTCGGCCTGCGGACTGAAGGGTCCCAGGTTCCATTCTGGTAAAGGGCATGTACCTTGGTTGCGGGTACAAGCCCACTAGGGGGTGTGCAGGAGGCAGCTGATCAATGTTTCTTTCTCATTGATGTTTCTAACTCTCTATCCCTTTCCCTTCCTCTCTGTAAAAAAATCAGTAAAATATATTTTTTTAAAAAGTTTGTGTATCAAAGGACACTGTCAACAAAGTGAAAAGTCACATGGAATGGGAGGAAATATTTGAAAATAATATATCTGATAAGGGATTAATATTCAGAATATATAAATAACTATTAAAACTCAACAACAAAAAAATCCAATTATAAAATGGCCAGAGGAACTGAATAGACATTTCTTCAAAGAAGATAAACAAATGGACAATGAGCATATGAAATGCTCAGCATCTCTAATCATTAAGGAAATAGAAATCTAAAGTACAATGAGATATCACCTCACATCCACTGAAATAGCTACTATCGAAACAAAGCAAAATAAAACAAAACAAAATAGTAACCACCTAGAAAACAATGTGTTCACAAGGACGGGAAAAAATGGGAACTTCTGTGCATTGCTGGCAGGAATATAACATGGTTCAGCCACATAAAATGGTATGGCAGTTCATCAAAAAATTGAACAGCACTAGCCGGTTTGCTCAGTGGATAGTGTACTGAAAGGTTCCGGCTCAGTTCCTGTCAAGGGCATGTACCTCGGTTGCAGGCTCCATCTCTGGTCCTGGTTGGGGTGCATGCGGAAGGCAACCAATTGATGTTCTCTCTCAAATTGATGTTTCTCCCCCTCACTTTCACTCTTTTTAAAAAATCAATGGAAAAATATCGTAGGGTGAGGATTAACAACAACAACAAAAATTTGAACAAAGAATTACTATTTGATCCAGTAATTCTACTTTTGGATATATACTCAAAAGAATTGAAAGTAGGGATTTGAACACCCTTGTTCTTAGAAGCATTATTCACAACAGACAAAAGGTAGAAACAACCTAGAAGTTCATGGATGGATGAATGATAAATGTGATGGATACATGCAATGGAATATTATTCAGCCTGAAAAAGCAATGAAATTGTGATATATGCTACAACATGGATGAAACTTGAAGACATTATGCTAAATGAAAATAGCCAGACACAAAAGGACAAATATCATATGATTCCACTTATATGAAGTACCTAGAATAATCATATTCATAGAGAGAGAAGTAGAATGGTGGTTTCCAGGGATTGGGGTTGGGGGGTGGGGAGCTATTGTTTAATGGGTACAGAGTTTTAGTGTGGTAAGATGAAAAAGTTCCTAATAGATAGTGGTAATGATTGCACAACAATGTGAATGTACTTAATGCCACTGAGCTATAGACTTAAAAACCCCACCACACAGCCCTGTGCAAGGTCACAGTGAATGCCAGACCCAGGGTCAGAAACTGAGCTCTTAACCACTTTGCCATTCTGTTTACTGTAAAGTCTCCTGATTGACATTCTGCCCCTGTGACTTCTGTCCATTTATCACACCATTGGTAGAGCAATCCTCCCAGGAAGATGTAGGATGGGGCAAGGGGTCACTTACTTTGCACATCCAGCCTGAAGGGGTCACTTTTGCTGGAACTGACGGGGTTGAAGATCTCACACTGATAATCCCCAGCGTCCTCCCTCCTGACGGGGCCTATGGTGAGGGTGCTGTTGCCCTGGGACAGCTTCATCCTGTCCGTGAGCAGGAGATTCTGGTTCTTGAAGAGCCACCGGATGGAGATCCCTCTGTCATTTGTGAGGCAGGTCAGGACCACAGCGTCCTTATGCTCTGTGACTGTGGCATTGCTGGCTCGGATGGAGGGCTTCCCCACGGGCTCTGTGGAGAACAGAGGAGGTGACTGACTGAGAGTGGGCTCCTTCCTCAGAGATGTCAGCCAATCACAGGCCACAGTGATCTCTGTAAAGGTCACCAGAGGACGACTCTGACCTCTGCAGGGTGAGGACCTTTGTTCAGGTGACAGTCTGTAAGGAGAGGGCTATACCCCTTCTCTTCCCTCCAGATCACCTCAGGATGACCCCTGACCTGTCTCCCTGGACATCTGTAGTATCAGCACCAGGAACCTCTTCTCAGACCGAGTGTCCAGGATCCTCATCATCAGGTGGAATTTTTTACCCACTGACCTTTTTTTCTTCCCTCATTTTATTTTATTTTGTTAATCCTCAACTGAGGATATATTTTTCCATTGATTTTTAGAGAGTGGATCGGAGGAGGGAGGGAGGAAGGGAGAGAGAAATATCAATGTGAGAGAGACACATTGATCAGTTGCCACCTGCACACGCTCTGACTGGGCCAGGATCAACTTGCAACCTCCCCGTGACTGGGAATGAAACCCACGATGCTTTGGTGTGCTGGCTGATACTTTAACAACTGAGAAACACCGGCTAGGGCTACCCATTGACTTTTGTGTGACTCTTTCCCAGACCTTTCTGTAGCTTCCTAAATAAGAGGGGGTAAATAATCATACCCCCTCTCTAGCATGGTGGCTATACATTTCCCT
>NW_005871541.1:494706-509673 GCF_000147115.1 Myotis lucifugus
GGACCCCTCAGGTTGCTACGAATGACATCAGGGTGGGGACCACAAATTCCCTCATTGTTCTTGTTATCATGTTATTGTTGACTGTTAACTATCCTGTATCCACCTATGTAAAATAAGCATGTGTTCATCATTTCACTTTTTATCCAACCCCAGAGGGTTCCTTGCTTTGCTTTCTCCCACCTCCCTAATCTATCACCAGTGGATTTCATGTAACCCACTTATGTCTCCTCCTTTGTTTATAAAAACAAGGTGAAAACCCGCCATTCTCCAGAGCATTATCCCAATACTTGAGGTTTTTCTTCCAAGCAATTGTCAACAGTTTGGCTCAAATAAACTTAAACTCACAAGAATTATTTACAGGTTTGAATTTTTTAAAAAAATATATTTTATTGTTTTTTTACAGAGAGGAAGGGAGAGAGATAGAGAGCCAGAAACATCGATGAGAGAGAAACATCAATCAGCTGCCTCCTGCACATCTCCTACTGGGGATGCGCCCTTAACCCAGGTACATGCCCTTGACCAGAATCGAACCTGGGACCGTTCAGTCCACAGGCCGACGCTCTATCCATTGAGCCAAACAAACCGGTTTCGGCTACAGGTTTGAATTTTTATTTTTTTCAAAAAAATTTTTTTTTACGTCAACAGATTGAACCTGCAACCCAGGTAGGTGCCCTTGACTGGGAATAGAATCCTCGACCTTTTGGTGCACATGCTAATGCTCTAACCACTTAGCAACAATGGCCAGGGCTCCAGTGTTTATTAATAAATACAACAGAATGTTACATTTGACATTTCTGATAAATATCTCAATTTTTCGTTAAAAAATTATAAGAGCTTGGCTGGTGTTGCTCAGTGGTTGAGCATCCAACTATGAACCAAGAGGTCACAGTTTGATTCCCAATCAGGGCACATGTCTAGGTTGCAGGCTTGACCCTCAGTGGGGTTGTATAGGAGTCAGCCAATCAATGATTCTCTCTCATCATTAATGTTTCTCCTTCTCTCTTCCTCTCTGAAATCAATAAAAATATATTCAAAAAATTACAAGAGCATTGAAGCACACTTTCAAGAGCAAGGCTGATGGAAACCCCTTTCCCTGGGAAGACAACCCTCTCACCCCAGCATTGGTCTCTGCTGTGTCCTGGTCTTGGGTCTGTCAGTACCACACAGAGAGCCCCACAGGCCCCAAACCTGGGGATTATTTCCATTTGTGACACTCAACCCAGCTGAGCACTGGGTCTTCCCTGTGTTCTCAAATGTGCTGGGAAGGTTGGATTTCCTCCCAGCAGGAAGGCCTCAGAGAAGATTCTGGGGGTGGGAAGGGGGCAAGCTGGGTGATGACTGAAGAGGTGACCTACCTTCTCTCCAGGTGTCACCAGCTTGTCCTCTACTTCCAGGGATGGAGACCCAGGACTGGGTGTCCCAGAAGGACCTACAGTTCCAGGGTGTCCTGGGAATAAAGATGTTGGTGGGAGGTCAGGTGGCTGGGGCTCCCTGGTCCATAGTGGACATTTTCAGGGAGACCCTTCTCTCTGTGTGTCTGTTGGCTGAGACTGTCCATGTGCTCCCTGACCATTGGGGCAGCCTTTGTCCTCTCTGCCTAAGAGAGTTTCCTGTGTTAACCCCACCTTGCCCATGGGTGGTGCCAGGCAGGGAGTGGGGAGCAGCACAGGGACCGCTGGCAGAGCAGGTGCTCCTAGGTCCCTAAAAGGAGCAGGTGGGACAGAGTAGACATGTGGGAGGGGCCCAGAAGGGTCTGTGGTATGGAAATCAGGCTCTTTTTTCACTCCTGAGCCAAAATCTTATTATGTGTTAATTTCATATGTCTCAATGTTGCCACCTGGAGGGCAAAAGGAGACCTGTGGCTAGTGTCAGGGGCTGCACGGTGGAAGCTGACCTGGCTCCAGAGGGTGGGAGCTGACCTGAACCCTGGGCAGAGATGGGCTCTGACTTCAAGGCTGAGTGGCCATTCACCCCAGGTCCTGGTCACTATGGGTCTCAGGCTGCCCGACTTCCTCCCAGGGTAGCGTGAGCCCAGTGAGAGGACAGGCAATGTCCAGAGGAATCCTGATCCAGTGTCAGGAGAACTGTCTCTCCCCCACCGGGGGGATGTGTTGTCTTAGGAGGAGCTCTTTGTCCCCAAGGTTTCAAAGGAAGGGCTAAGTGAGGGTTCTCTTGAGTGTTTTTAGAGAGGGCACCAACCTGTGGGGCTGGTCCATAGATTGCCCTGTGGCACTGCATCCAACTCATCTGTGTCCCTGTCTATCATCTGTTCTAGTCCTTTCTACAGGGCCAAGGAGCTGGAGAAGCACCACATGGAGACTCAGCCATGGGATGGGGAGGCCCTATGGGACCCTCCGCTCCTCTGAGATGGAAGCAACCACAGATTCTGGGTTCTCCTGTCCCATCCTACATGGGAAGTTCCCCTTGTTCCCCAGGACATCATGAGCTGGCTGGTGAGATGTTTTCTGGAGACCACCAGGGACCTTGTGGATGGGGAGTTGTCCCCTGATTCCTTTGTGGTCATGATGGATTCTCTTCTTCCCTAGTCCTGACTCCATCTCGGGTGGAGAAGACAGAGTTTTCACCATGCCACGTCTCTGTAAGAAGAGAAAGGTATTGGTTTCAGCATGGGAAGAGGCCACCAAATGCCCATGGTTGTCTCACAGACAGGCCTTTACCCTTTGTAGAGTCATCACAAAGGATAGGGACCTCCTAACCGTGAGGGGTTGGAACCTCCTTCATTCCCAGAAAACCACAGCCAGTGAATGATTTCTGGGGGAGGAGCTAGGCAGAAGAGTCCTTTCCTCATCCATTTAATGAGCATTTCAAAAAACACACGCACATTTTTATTGATTTCAGAGAGGAAGGGTGAGAGGGAGAGAGAGAGAGAGAGAGAGAGAGAGAGAGAGAGAGAGATCATGAGAATCATTGATTGGCTGCCTCCTGCATGTCCCCTACCAGGGATCAAGTCTGCAAACCAGCATGTGCCCTAACCGGAAATCGAACCGTGACCTCCTGGTTCATAGGTTGACGCTCAACCATGGAGCCACACTGACTGGGCCATTTAATGAGTATTCACTGAGCATCTATGTGTCAGG
The DNA here is from genome assembly GCF_000147115.1 of Myotis lucifugus. NCBI lineage: Eukaryota > Metazoa > Chordata > Mammalia > Chiroptera > Vespertilionidae > Myotis > Myotis lucifugus. The sequence goes on from NW_005871541.1 coordinate 497,805, forward strand.
CCCTATGTTAGGTCCTGGGAACAGAGAGCAGGACATACATGGGCCTCTGTGGATAGCCTCAGCCAGTGGCCTTCCCTGTTCCCATTCTAGGCAGCTGGCCCTGTGGTGGCTGAGCCACCCCCCCTCCCCCACACAATCTCTGGGCACACTAGTCCCAGGCCTCTGTGAGAAAAGGAAGGATGGAGCTGAGATTGGCGCTCTCCAAAGTTCTGCACTTTCTGGATAGCTTGAGAGTGAGGAACCTTGATGTGGAAGAATTTCTCCTTTGGAACTAAGAACTCTAGGCCAACAGAGCATAATGTGTTGGGAACAGGGAGAAGAAAATTTACTGGCAGATTATTAGAGGTAATGATGAGTGGTGTCACTTCCATTTCCCCCCATTGATTCCTAGGTCTGTGTTTCCTGGCTATGGGAGAAACATCATCACCTATTCAGAGAATATATGGCTTCTTGGAATACCTTCCCGCAGCCTGCAAGATGTTGTCACCTATCTGGTGCTGTCCCTGAGTTTCCAAAAGGCCATTCCACTTTTCTATCAAGCCAGCTGCTTCAGGATGGCAAAACAAGTGAATTCCATGGGCGTGTACCCACTGCTGCATTTTATCTGCTGTGAGGTGAGTCTGCTGGTCAGAAACAATGCTATGTGGAGTACCACAATGTAGGATAGGCTTTCTGTGAGTCAATGGATGGTAGCGTTTGCCAAAGCATGTGTTCAGGGAAGGCAAATCTGTATCCAGAGTGAGTGTCTATACCAATTAAATGAAACACTTCCTTTCCATGATGGAAGTAGTCCGTGTATTCAACCTGCCACTGGGTAGCTGCTGATCACCCTGGGGAGTGGTGCCAGGCCAGGGGCCCAGTGTTGGTCTCTGAGCTGACAGATTGGGCCCTTAGTGGTGGCCATGCCAGGTTGGCCTTGATGAGTGGAAGTCCATGTTTCTGAGCCCAGGTATAACCTCCATTCCTGCTACCATGGCCACTTTGTTCATGCACCCAGCAAGTGATGACAGGGGTGGCTGTGGAAAGGGTCTGACTAGCATCTAAAGAACAGGTCATCCTATCCACTTGACTATGAAAATTCTCTTCTCCTGAGGCAAATAGTGAGCATTCAGAGAAGTCTATATATGCTTTCCCCCCAGACCTCCTTGTCACCAGTTTCCCAATCATGTTCAAGTCCTTGACATTCAGACAAATCATTGGCCACAGCCTGTGAACTGGTATCTAATTACACATCTGGCCCTTTCTCCTCCCAAGCAAAGAGAACAGTTAGTGTCACTGCCTGAAGCTCTGCCCTCTGAGAGGACTTCCCTTCAGCACTGTACTTCAGGGATGTCCCAGAAAGGGGCAGTAGTGCTGCAGCTGTCCACTGTCCAGTGGTGCCTGCATATCACACAGAACCACCTGTAAACCAGGCCCAAGTTTTCTCCATCAACAAATTGTAGGGAACTCCCAGCTGTGCTGGGAGAGAGGACAGTGTAGCAGGAGTGGAGACCATGGATATTTAAACTACTTCTTCATAAACTTACTTGAGCCTTCAGGGCTTGCTCAGGACACATCGTGTATTTACCACTTCCATTTGATGATGGAGTCCCACTGTCCATGCCTAGTTTTCTGACTTGGTGGTCAGGTAACACCCCTTCCATGATGGAACTAGGGTCAGTTCAGGGCCTGTGTCCAGTAACCCCTAAAAGGCCTGATTATTTCCCTTTCCCTAGTGCACAGGCAGCTCATGTTGCATGGTAATTTGGTGGCCCATGGTCAAGCATTCAGTTTATACTAAGGTCCATTAACAAGCTAAAAGCTGTTTTTCAAAAGAAGAGTAGTTATTTTATCTTATTTTTTAAAAAAATCTTTATTGTTAAGAGTATTACAGATGTCCCCCCCCCGCCCATTGTCTACCTCCACCTAGTTCCCACCCAGGCCTTCACTACCCTATTTTCAGTGTCCATATGTAATGCATATAAGCATATAAGATCTTTGGTTAATCTCTTCCCACCCCCACTCCTCCCTTCCCTCTAATTCTATTTTATTCACCAGTTTATTTTGTTCATTAGATTTCTTGCTCATTTATTTTGATTTTTAGATTCAATTGTTGATAGATGTGTATTTATTGCCATTTTATTATTTTTATCCTCCTTCTTCTTCCTCTTCTTGAACAATACCCTTCAAGCAAATTGGACAGACACATGCAAAAAATGAAATTACACCACCAACTTACACCACACACAAGAATAAACTCAAAATGGATAAAAGACTTAAATGTAAGTCGGGAAACCATAAAAATCCTAGAAGAAACCATAGGCAGAAAAATCTCAGACATCTCTCATAGCAATATGTTTACAGATACATCTTCTAGGGCAAAGGAAACTAAGGAAAAAATAAACAAATGGGACTACATCAAAATAAAAAGCATCTGTACAGCAAAAGAAACCATCAACAAAACAAAAAGGGAGCCCACTGTATGGGAGAACATATTTGGTACACCTTATAAAGGGTTAATATCCAAAATATATGAGGAACTCGTACAACTTCACAAAAGGAAGACAAACAACCCAATTAAAAAATGGGCAAAGGACCTATATAGATACTTCTCCAAAGTGGACATACAGATAGCCAAGAGACATATGAAAAAATGCTCAAAGTCACTGATCATCAGAGAGATGCAAATTAAAATGACAATGAGGTATCAACAAATGACAAGTGCTGGTGAGGATGTGGATAAAAGGGAACCCTAGTACATTGCTGGTAGGGAATGCAGACTGGTGCAGCCATTATGGAAAACAGTATGGAGTTTCCCCCCAAAATTAAATATGGAACTGCCATTTGACCAAGTGATCTCACTTCTAGGAATATATCCCAAGAAACCCAAAACACCAATCAGGAAGAATGTATGCACCCCTATGCTCAGAGCAGCATAATTTACAAGAGCTAAGATCTGGATACAGCCCAGGTGCCCATCAGTAGATGAGTGGATAAAAAAGCTGTGGTACATTTAGACCATGGAATACTATGCAGCAGTAAAAAAAGAAGAATCTCTTACCTTTTGTGACAGCATGGAGGGACCTGGAGAGTATTATGCTAAGTGAAATAAGTTAGTCAGAGAAAGACAAGTATCACATGATCTCACCCATATGTGAAATCCAATTAACAAAATAAACTGATGAACAGAGAGGATCCAGAGACATGGAGGCATGGAACAGAATGTGGAATCTCAGAGGGAAGCTGGGAAAGAGTGGGTGGGTGGGTGGGAGGTAATCAACCAGAGACCTTGTGTATATATACATGAATAAGCCATGGATAGGGACAGTTAGGTAGTGAAAGCCTGGGGCAGGGGGTGGAGTGGGCTGGAGGGAGTTAATGGGGGGATTAGGGGGACATATGTAATAATTTCAACAATAAAGATTTAAAAAAAATAATACCCTTCAATATTTCATGTAATAGTGGTTTGGTGGTGATAAACTGCCTTGCTTTTTCTTGTCTGTGAAGCTCTTTACCTGACCTTCAATTCTAAATGATAGCTTGGCTGGGTAGAGTAATCTTGGTTGTAGGTCCTTGTTATTCATCACTTTGAATTTTTCTTGCCACTCCCTTCTGGCCTGCAAAGTTTCTGTTGAGAAGTCAGCTGACAGTCATATGGGTGCTCCCTTGTAGGTAACTAACTGCAGAAAACTTGCTGCTTTTAAGATTTTTCTTTGCCTTTAACCCTTGGCATTTTAATTATGATGTGTCTTGGTGTGGGCTGCAGCACTTCTGTCAGGTACAAAGCTGCCCCTGAGTTCCTACCCCAATGCCAGATAATCCCGTTCCACACCATATGTGTCTTGATCTCCCAACACCCTGTGGTGCTGGAGCTCAGAGGAAGCGAGTCTGAGTAAGTTTGTGCCTGGCTCTTTAAGAGGGACACCTGGGTCTCCAGCAGCCTTCGTGTGCCTCAGCCACAATCCCTGATGGTTTTTACATCCCGAAGTTATGGGACTTCTCTTCCCAGTTCTGGGATCCTGGGTAGGGGTCTGATGTGGGGCTGGGATCCCTTGCTCTTCAGGGAAGCGTCCACAGAACAATCTCTCTCTGGATTAAAGAAATGGCCCACATGGGTGGTGGACCAGCCTGTTCCATGCCTCCACCCTCCTATCAGTCTCAATGTGCTTTCTTATTTACTTCTCTAGTTGTAGGACTTCCATTTAGCCAGCTTTTAGGTGGTCCTGAGTGATGGTTGTTCTGTATTTTAATTGTAATTTTTATGTGGTTGTAGGAGGTGGCAAGTACAGGCATTTACCTACACCACCATCTTGGTTCCCCCCAGATATGAGTATCGCTAACTGGGTTGTTTTTTTTTTCATTTTCATTTGCCTGGAAAATTTTTTTCCATCCCTTCACTTTCATCTTGTGTGAGTCTTTTGTTCTGAGGTGGGTCTCTTATAGACAGCATATAATTGGGTCATGTTTTTGTATCCATTCAGCTACTCTATGTCTTTTGCTTAGAGCATTTAGTCCATTTACATTTACATTTAAGGTTATTATTGATAGGTACTTATTTATTGCCATTTTATTCTGTATGCCTATTTCTCTCTCTATATATATTTCTTCTCATTACAGCAGCACCTTTAGCATTTCTTGAAGTGCTGGTTTGGTGGTGATCAACTCCTTTACCTTTTTTTTTTGTCTGGGAAACTCTTTATTGCACCATCTATTTTGAATGATATCCTTCCTGGATATAGTAATCTTGGTTTCAGATTCTTCCTTTTCATTACCTTGAGTACTTCATGCCATTTCTTTCTGGTCAATAGAGTTTCTGATAACAAATCAGCTGACAGCCTTATTGGAACTCCTTTGTAGATAATAAATTGCTTTTCTCTTGCTGCCTTTAAGATACTCTCTTGGTCTTTAATTTTTGGCATTTTAATTATGATATGTCTGGGTGTGGGCCTGTTTTGGTTCTTCTTGCTTGGGACTCTTTGTGTCTCCTGAGCTTGTGGGATTTTTTTCTTCACCAGTTTAGGGAAGTTTTATGCCATTATTTCTTCAAACACGTTCTCTATCCCTTGCTCCCTTTCCCCTGCTTCTGGCAAACCTATTATGGGAATATTGTTATATTTCATGTTGTCCCACAGCTCCCTTAAGCTGTCTTCCTGTTTTTAAATTTTTTTTCTTTTTGGTTCTCAGATTGAGTGATATTTTCTTCCCCATTTTCTAATTCACTGATCCAATCCTCGGCTTCCCCTAATCTGCTGTGTATTTCTTCCAATGTGTTCTTTTAGTGTTATGTCATTCTTTAGTTCCTACTGTTCTTTTTTCATAGTTACTATATCTTCTCTCATGCTGTTGAGCATCTTTACCATCATTATTTTGAACTCTATATCAGATAAATTCCTTACCTCCATTTCATTTATCTCTTCTTCTGGAGAATTCTCTTGTTCTTTAATTTGGGAGTTGTTTTTTGTCTCTCCATTTTGGCTGCCTGTTTGGATTTGTGTCTCTGTATTAGGTAGATCTGCTATGTCTTCCAATCTCTAGTGCAGGACAATGTAAGACACTGTTTCTGATTGGCCCTGGGTACACTGGGGCTACCAGCAATCCACAGCTTGTGGCTCCCTCTACTAGGGCTGAATGCCTTTGGAAAGGACCAAGATGTGCACCAGGCCCTGCTTTTCCTAGCCCTGGACCCAGCAGGAGATCAGGCAAAGACTCAAAGCCTTCAGAGATCCACCTCGGCCTGCACAGTCTGATTGTTATCAGTCTTGATTGGCCTTTGGCTATGGACCACAGGCTGGGACAAGAGTTCTTCCAATAGGGCAGTGATGGCGAACCTTTTGAGCTTGGCATGTCAAAATTTTGAAAAACCCTAACTTAACTTTGGTGCCATGTCACATATAGAAATACTCATAATTTTTTTTTATATTTGCAACCATAGTAAAAAAAAGATTCATATTTTTGATATTTATTGTATATATTTAAATGCCATTTAACAAAGAAAAATCAACCAAAATATATATAAAATGAACAAAAACAGAAAAACAATGTACATTTAGGAAAAAATAATAACAAAAACAATGATAATCAAATGTTATGAAAACTAGAAATTAGTGACTCTTTTGGTGCTGAAGTTTGTCTGCTAATTCTTTGATTGCAGGTTCATACTTGGTGCACTTCAAGGCCAAGCAAGCGCCACTAACTTCATCTGTTAGCTGGTTTCTTTTGTTCGTTTTAATATTATTTAATGCTGAGAACAGTCTCACAAAAATATGTTGATGAAAAAATTGTTAGCAAAGCCATCTCTAGATTTTTTATGTTGCTAAAAGTGTCAGGTACTCTGTTCCAAGCACTCAAAATTTCTTGTTCGTAGTTGCACTCTTCTTCATTATTCAAAAGATTTTGTTCCAGATTTTCAAGTTTCGACCTTAAGTCAACAAACACATGAGACCAAATGCTACCTTGAAAATCTGCAAGTTGCATCTCTAAATTGTCAATTTGCATCCATTGAAAATCCTTTACTTCCAAAGTACTGTAAACAACTACATCCGGACACTTAATTATTTTAATGGTCTGTTCTAGGCTTCTAAATTGGTTGAATCTTTCACTGAACTGTTCAAAAAACAAGTTTACTATATTCTGGTACGTAAAGTATGGACTCCATTACACTTGCTGTAGTGGCCTTCTCGAAATACTTTTTTATCCGAGGAAAATACTTATAAGTTTTAGTTTCAATATCTCGCTTGATAATTTTAAATTTACTTTCAAAAGATTTGATGTATCCAAACATAACGTCAATACTTTTGCCAAAACGTTGTAATTTTAAGTTCAGTTCATTCATATGAACAGAGAGATCTGTAAAAAACATCAAATTGCTGACCCACTTATGATCATTGATCTGAGGAAAGTTTGCCAGATCCTTATTCTCAATAAATACCGTAATTTCTTCAAAGCACTCCACAAATCGCTCAAGTACTTTACCTCGACTCAGCCATCTCACATTATTGAACATCAGTAGTCCACTGTAGGTTGAATCAACTTCCTGTAAAAGTGCAGAAAATTCTCGCTTGTGAAGGGGTCGAGAAGCTATAAAATTCACAATTTTTGTTACAACTGACATTAAATCATTCAATTCTGAGAATCCCGATTTGGCACACAATACCTCCTGATGGATAATGCAATGAAAAGGTACAAGTGGATGTCTAATAGCTTCCATAAACAATTTCAGGAATCCCACATTTTTCCCACCATATTTGGTGCCCCATCTGCCGTGACTGACACAATTTTAGAGATATCAATGTTTAGGTCACTGAATGTTTTTATAACAACCTTACATATTTCGTTTCCTGATGTACTTATTGGCACTGATTCTAACTTTATCAACTCTTCTCTCATTGTGAGACCATCAGAATATCTAGCAATAATGGCCAACCGAGCATTTGATGTGACATCAGTAGTTTCATCAAGAGAAATCAAAAAATATTTACAACTATTTAAGTCTTTGTTTTATTGCTTAAAATATTACAAAGAGTGGTACATTTGTCTCCTTTTTTTTCCCCTTGACCTTCCCCCAGCCTCCCCTACCCCCCAGTGTCTTGTGTCCATTGGTTATGCTTATATGCATGCATACAAGTCCTTTGGTTGATCTCTTACCCTCCCCACCCCCCGCTCCTGCCCTCCCCGGCCTTCCTGCTGTAGTTTGACAATCTGTTTAATGCTGCTCTGCCTCTGTATCTATTTTTGTTCATCAGTTTATAATGGTCTTTATTATCCATAAATGAGTGGGATCATGTGGTATTTTTCTTTCACTGACTGGCTTATTTCACTTAGCATAATGCTCTCCAGTTCCATCCATGCTGTTGCTAACTCTTTTTTTAAATTGATGTTGTACGTTTTTGTTAAGATCTATTATTCTGTCTTTGATAGTATTTCTACTGAGTGGTAACTCAGAAATTCTTTTAATAATATCATCTTTATTTTTCATATCGTGAAATAGAGCTGGTGCACATCTTAGAAATGTTTCCTTAATAAATTCTCCATCACTGAGGGCTTTTCCATGCTGAGCTATGGAGTGAGCAATACAGTAACTTGCTGATGTTAAATTTGTAGAGCATCTTACAAATTTAATGATGGAATTTGATTGACTTTTATAGAGGTGTAGCTGCCTAGAAATGTATTCCTTCCTTTCATCGATACTTTTTTTCAAGAGCTGACAATGATTAGTTTCAAAATGTCTCTTTACATTCCACGTTCTGCTTACTACCGTTTCATTACACAGTATGCACAATGATCTGTTGTTTCTGTCAACAATCCCGTACATCTCGGTCCATATGTCTTGAAAGGGTCGGCTACTGCTACTTCCACTTCCTTTATCATTCAATCTTGCTTTTTTATTTTTTTGATTCTCTATCACAAGGCTGCAAAAATAAATAAATATAAATCATGGCGTTTTTTTATAAAAGGTTGATAGGTTTCTTACCTATTAACTTTTTGCAGTGTTGTTGCACTGACTCCTGGTGCAAAACAATTCAAAGATAGTATGTATAACCAACAGATATATGGTGCTGTAATCAATTATCTGACACGCAGAATGTCTCGTCGAGCACTGTTGCACTGTATGTCTTTTTCTTCTAACCCTCCCACTCCTGTCTCCTAACAAACATGGCGATCAAGTGCGTCCATTTGCCGAATGCACCCGAACGCACGGGAAGCTTACCCGAGGCACATGTTGACAATAACGAGGCCGTTTCCAGAATTGGGCATTTTGTCACTCGAGTAAAAATAAAATGTCATAAGTAAAGATTAATCTCTTTATAGTGCAATTCTTAACCTTTTTATATTAATGTCAATATTGGAACAATGTATCTTGGATGTTTTCACTATGTATCTCTGCTATGCAACACCGATGTACATGTTTATATCCGGTTTTAGAATTGCATTATTGATCATGAGTAACGTGAGTAATAATATTACTTGGGTGATGCCCAACTCTGGCTGTTGCCAGAGACAAATATTTGAATTATGCAATTTTTTTGTCTCTGTCAATGCGTGTCATCCAAAATGAGTTCGCGTGTCACCTCTGACACGTGTGTCATCACTGCAATAGGGTGTGGTGACTGCCTTTTCCCAAGTCCAAAACCACCTGGTTAGCAAAGTTCCATAGGAGAAAGATGTCCTCTGCAGCGCGAGGGAATGACTCAGCACAGGAAACTGGGGTGGCTGTCCTCTGAGCTTCAACCTCAGAGCCCCCACCCTGGATTCTTCTCACACAGCTCCAGTCCACTCTGCCCTCCCTCTGCCGGAGCTCAAGATGAGTGGCTGCACATGAAATTTTGTGTGTTGGTCCTTTTAGAAGGTGCCTGCATTTCCAGCCGTCTTTTGCTGATAGACAGCAACCCTGCTGCTTTTCATGGCCAGATGTTCTGTGGGCACCTTTGTCAGTTCTGGTGCTCTGGGCTGGGGGGCCCAGCTTGGGGATTAGACCCCAGAGTTCTCAGTGGGAACCCCCACAGCTGAGATATTCCTCCGGAACTTCAGCTGCTGTCTGTGGGAGCCCGGCCAGCCCTTTCATGTCTCTGCACTTCCTACCAGTTTCTATGCAGTTTCCACTTTTTGTCCTTGGTTATCAGGGTAGTCTTCAGTTGATTTTTCAGGGTGGTTTTTTTTTTTTTTTTGTATTTTAGTTGTATTTCCAGTTTGGCCCTGGGAGAGTGTCAGTGTAGCTTTCACTTACTCCACCACCATTTTTAATCTCCTCCATCCTCTACTTTTGATACCTGGCCAGGGCACAGCTCTTTAAGGCTGAAGGAGAACATGCTGAGGGAGCTGTGGATGAGGTTCCTCAGTGCCTTGGCTGACTCGGATGATTTCTTTTTCCCCAATGCACATTTACCTTGGTAAAAGATCATAGCTCTCTTTGGGGAAGACTAGGAGAAAGAATAACTATAAATGTTTGGTAGTGTATTGTGGTCTTTCCTCAAGGGGACCCAGTCTTCCTTTGATTCAATATAGATATTGGTTCAAGTCTGGAAATTGGCCACAACACTCTGTTTTTATAATTCAAGTTAGACTCTGTTCACTTGATCTAGAGCTCTTCTGCTTATACAGATCAAGTAAGAATTTCATTTCTAGGAACACTATGATCAACTAGCCAGTGCCACTGGTCTCTGTGAGTCAGACTATTCTGATGACTGCTTTGTCAGTTATGGTGACCACAGCCTATCTTGCTTTTGGTGATTAAGTGCTGCCTTTTAGCCTCATTGCATTCAGGTTTCCCTATTCAGTGGCAGCAGTTCCCTGTGTAATTTCTGACCTTACAGAGAAGAGCCAGCTCTTCAAGAATACTTGGACTCCCTTACAGATTCATACCTCATAGTCACGGGAAAGGTGTATTCTCTGGATTCTCCAGGGTGGATGAGCACATCTTAAATCAGGGGTGGGGAACCTTTTCTTCTGCCAAGGGTCATTTGGATATTTATAACATCATTCATGGGCCATACAAAATTATCAACTTAAAAATTAGCCTGCTATATTTGGTCAAACATTTAATTAACTTACCCCTAGGGCCAGACCAAATGATTTCACGGGTCTTATATGGTCCAAGGGCTGGATGTTCTCCACTCCTGTCTTAAATGATAAATCCACATCACATTTCAATCTGACCAAGCCTATCTCTTCCTCTCTCTCTGAATTAACAGTCTATTCTCTGATGTACAGACTTCCTGGTTCTGTCAGGATAAAGAGATACAGGTGTAAGATTTATCAGTGAGCTGAGTGGGGGAGGACTTAGAGATATTTTTCTCTGAGAAGGCATTTAGGTGTCCCAGCCCATGGAACCCGAGTCCCAGGTGCTCCTGGAGTGGCTGAGGGGAGTGAGCCAGGTGAGGAGATGCCTATGGATATGGGCTCTCTAGTCAGCTTGGAGGGTCCACTCTTTGGGGGTGTGAGAGGTGTTTGTGTTGAAGCTTTGGATTTGAAAGGAACGCGGGCCCAGGTGACAGCGATCTCAGTGCAAATAGGTGGGGGGATGGAGGATGTGGCTGTCCTTGGAGCCAGTAGTCTCAGATGCTCCCTGGGTTGGGCTTAGGGAGAGTGTTGGGTGGCTGGGGCTGCCTTAATCAAAGGCTTATTGAAAAGCCATCCTCTTGGACAACCAAGATGGCAGCATAGGTAACACCTGAACTTACTGCTGCGCACAACCACATTAAAACTACAACTAAAAGACAAAACGAATATTATCCAGAACCACGGGAAGGCTGGCTGAGTGGAAATTCTACAACTACAAGGAAAGAGAAAAGCGCGTTGAAGTGGGTAGGAGGTGCAGAGGTGCGGAAGTGCAGAGGTACAGAGGCATGTGTGAAAAGGGCTGGCAGCTGGGTACGCTGTTGTCTTTTTCAATCAGGAGAGAGATACAAGCTCCCGACTGCTCTGAACTCCAGTTCCAGGCGAGAATCTGGGGACCCAGACTCATACAGAGAGAAACTGGACTGTCTGGCATTGGGCCAGAAAGTGAGGGTGGCTTTCTCGCAGAGGTGCTTGTAGCGGTCATCGTTCCTGCACAGGGCCACAGGACACAGAGACCCAGGGACCTATCGGGGCAGGGCTGGTGGGCAACCATTGCTGTTTGCTCCACCCTGGTGATTCCCTGAGATCCTGCCCCACCTAATTTACAACCCCACCCAAGCTGTGCACAGAGGCTTTTGCATACGAATGGCCTGGCTTTTCTCAGCCTAAAAAACTGTCAAACTGCAGCAGGGTCAGAGAAGTCCAGAGCTTCCAAAAGAAGGCCTAAGGCTCATCAGCAACCAGCATTGCTTCACAGCTATGCCTCATCTGGGCACCTCCAAACCCAAAACAAAGAGGAGGAATCTGCAGATCTCTCTGTAGCTCCTGCTGGGTG
>NW_005871541.1:511245-513167 GCF_000147115.1 Myotis lucifugus
GTAAGGGCAGGGGTTGGGTGGGAACTGGGTGGAGGGGAGCTATGGGGTGAAAAAGAGGAACAACTGTAATAATCTGAACAATAAAGACTTATTTAAAAAAAAGAAAAAGAAAATTGAAAAAAAAAAGAAAAGAAAACAGCCATCCTCTTTAGATGAGCACAGGAGAATGCCATGGAACCAGGAATAAGGGACTCAGACAAGAAGGGAGACCCCTTTGTGGATGAGGGGAGCCCCTCAGCCTCCCCCATGCAAAGGAGAAATTAAATAGAGGGGAGGCTGGTCTGAAGAAGGGTCCCACAGGTTTCTGGGAACAGAAGGTACCCAAGGATTTCGTGTTAGAGTTTTCCCAGCCTGGACCTGAGTCATGATGCCCATCATGGCCAGGGAGAAAGATGCTGAGGCTCCTTGGGCATGTTCATCTGTAGGGAGAGAGCAAGGAGAAGGAAATGTGAATTTGCACTTATAGGAGACTCACCCCTACCCCATTCAAACAGAACAGCTGTCTCCTCAGCTCACTCTCTCTGGGAGGTACACACTGGGGCAGATGTCACTTCTACTGGGGCAGGATCATTTTTCTAGCAAAGGAATGTCTATTATTTTATCTAAGTATGGTGGTCACTCTCCTCCTAAAATCATCTTTGATGCCATGATCAGGGTACTTGAAGACATTTGTGTGTCAAGTGAGTCTAGCAGCTTTTTCTGTGTGTGTGAGTGGGGGGCAGGGAGCATGAGGTGGGGGATGTGGTGTGTGACAGACACCATTGTGTGTCCATTGTGTATCCATTGTTGCCTCTGGTGGACATGAGGGGACCTGTACCCTCTGGTCATCTTGACCCAGGCAACTGACCAGGGTTCAGATAAGTGCTGTGGACACGAACCCCTGGGCAGAGATAGGCTCTGACCTTTGCCTGCAGTGAGTCAGTGCAGGACTCAGCCACCCTGGTCTATCCCACAGCACAGAGCTCTGAGAGAACCAGATGGACCACATTTCCCTGGCCCCAAACTTTAAAGTGGATGAAATGGTGAATTTTAGGTAATGTAAATTTTATTTTTTTAAAGCAAAAAATTTAGGAGAGAAACCTATACATTACCTTGTCTAAAACTTGCACCAATACACCCTGGGAGTCTTTGTAAATGTGCATTTCTTTACACACTCAGCACATCCATAGTAATTAGGTGGTAGCAGAAGCAGTGTCCACCCATTTATCCACCTTTCCTTTCTTTATTCATTCTCTGAACACCTATATCCATTTTCCTGTGCCAGAACCTTGTGTAGGAGCCATGGGCCATTGAGAAGCACATGACACAGCACGTGCTGGACATGTCACAGCAAGAAGGAGGAGAGTTGGAGGTGGGAGGTCAGAGGGGGGCCATCTGTGGAGGTTGCAATGACCTTGTGGCAAGATGGCTAGTGAGATTGTCTGCAAAGAAGGGAATGGAGCAGGTTCATGGAGAAAGGCAGAGGGCATCCCAGGTGGGGACCATGTGGGCAGATACAAGGTGGCAAGGGCAAGTCTTTTTTAAAAAATATATTTTTATTGATTTCAGAGAGGAAGGGAGAGGGAGAGAGAGATAAAACATCAATGATGAGAGAGAATCATTGATCAGCTGCCTCCTGCATGCCCCACACTGGGGATCGAGCCCGAAACCCAGGCTTGTGCCCTGACCGGGAATTAAACTGTGACCTCCAGGTTCATAGGTCGACGTTCAACCACTGAGCCATGCTGGCCTGGCAAGGGCAAGTCTTGATGTACGAAGATCATGAGGCTACAGTATATGTGGACTAGGGATGACAAGGAGCAGGTGAGAGGAAGGTCATGGGGAAGAGAAGATGAAACAGATGTGGCTTTTCTGAAGAGTTGCTGTGTTTTGTGGGTGCTTTTCCTCCAGAGCCTGGGCTGAAGAGGGCAGGAGGGCTCAGG
>NW_005871541.1:513363-516609 GCF_000147115.1 Myotis lucifugus
GTCCACTTTCCTTGCTCATATTTGTGTGGACAGCAGCTGGCCCCATTTTCTGTTTTCTTGGGTCCCTACCTGCATTTGCAGAGGGAAAGAGTCTGGAGCTGTCCATGGTGCCTCGTTTCCAGGGGCAGTGTGAGGACAGTGGCAGGACAGGGGTTCTTGTGACTCTCACCCTTTTCTGTTAATATTGTCTCTCCTGTAACTGCTTTTCCCCAGAAGTAGGGCTGGGGGACTCGATAATTTAGACATAATATTTTCCCTGTGTGCCCCAAGAAAGAATGGACTTCAAGGTTCAGGTAAATTTCTGCTAAGAAAAGATTCCCATGGGCAGAAAAAGAGCAAATGAAGGAAGGGTCCTCTTTATTCAGATCCTTGCCTGGTGATCACAGGTGGGTCACAGACCTGTTCACTTTTCCTGGAAGCCTCCTACTCCCTAAGGATAATGCCACATGCCTGGAAATAAAATGTTAAAGATTTATAAGTTTCTCAACTGGGGATGGCACTGTCACCCCTCCCCATATCCTACCCGCCACCTGCTACTCATAGAGCATTTGGATGTGTGTGTGTGTGTGTGTGTGTGTGTGTGTGTGTGTCTATTGTGGGGGTATTTTGGTTCCATCAGTGACTCGATAGGCCTTCCAGAACTCAGAAGGGAGAGATAAAAAATATGTTATAAGTTCAGGACTATCTTACCTAATAGGGCATTTTCCCACCCCAAATGCCAATGTCTGCTCCGAAGAAGAAACAAATTATTTTTTTCTTTATAACCCATACCCTCAACTGACAGGATATATTTGCTTACTTGTTTATCTTCTGTCTCCACACTTTTTAGAAAGTGAGCTCCAAAAGACAAGTGACTGCTCTGTTTGCAGCTGTATTTCCTGGCTGTATAACTAGGGAAAACCATGAGATTCATGTTTGAAAAGTATTTAAAGATGCTTTGGATGGAAAGAGCAGAACATGAAAGTGTCCAAAGGACCTCTTACCTCGTTTCTGATTGTCTGTATTCTGCCTGTATATTATTTTTTATTTATTAAAGTAGCATTGTGCTGCATATAAGGTCTTAATTTTTTTCATTCATTATCTCCTATTTTAGATTGAGCCATATACAGTATTTAGGTCTAGTTCGGTGGTTCTCAACTGTATTGATTTTTCCTTCCAGAGATAGTTGATAACATCTGGAGGTATTTTGGATTGTCAGAACTGTGGGTGAACTATTGGTACCTACTGGATAGAGACCAGGGATGTTGTCCAAAGCTGAAAATCCTTATGCAGACCAGTTTTACTCTATGAGTTTTAACAAGACTGAATATGACAGTCTCTATGCTAATAAAGCAAATGGGGCAGGTGAGCCTTCCTGGCAAGGAAGGAGGGGGCAGGCAGGGGGATGACAAGGGTTTTGAGAGTTCATGTCCAAAGGGGTCCTGGCTGGCCTCCTCCTGAGTTCACACAGAGGCCTTGGGACTTGAGTCTCCAGAGGTGCCTGGAGGGGCTGGACTTTTGGGTGGTTGTGGGGGCAAGAGCAGGTGGGTGTCCTTAGTGGAAAATGGGCCCCATTAGTGGCCTCTGCTGTGGACTCAGATCCAGCCCAAGGCCCTAGAGTTGAGTTCTCAACCAGCTGAGGGTTGGGGCCCTGGGCTGATGTGATCCCCACAGCAGGGGTCAGCAGACAAGGATCAAGGAGACAGATATCAGGTTGTGTCTCATCCTCCCTTACAGGAGCGAAGGCTTCTGTTCAGAGGCCTCCCAGGGCAAAAGGAAGGGACCACCCCATTTCTCATCTGGGGTTTCATCACCAATTGCCTCCGCCTTCTGCCCTCACTGCTGGGCTCTGGAAGAAGAATAGTTGCTTGTCAAACCTCAGGCTCATTTCTCATTGCCTGAGCGCTCAGCACAGTCTCCTTGCTACTGGGGCCTGGGGGCTCCTCAGATGGTGGAGGCCCTGCTGATCTGAGTATGTGCCCTGAGGACAGGGAGGGGTCCCTCTGTGCTCAGAAAAGCGATCTTGAGGTTCTGGTTCACACTCCATTCTCAGTGTGGACCAGACCAAACCCTCTGCCTCACATAACCCTCCAGGAATTGGAGAGAAGGGCCGGTGATGGGATCAGAGTGTGGGAAAGCACCTCCAAGCCTCAGTGTCCGCCACATGCCTGGAATGGCAGTGCTAGTAGGGCTGCATCTTGCCAGGTGGTTGCTGGGATCAGGTGTGACTGGGTATCACATTGGATGCACTGGATACAGTTCGGGCTCTGGCGGACACAGGCCCCGCATTCCTGCTGTTGCTCTGGAGGATAGGTGGCGGGCGTGAGTGCCTTGGAGCAGGGATTCTGCCTCCAGAAAGACCCCAAGTGTTTGGATGTGGCCGGAGAAAGTTGCACAGGGTTCCAGTGTGGTTGGCACCGCGGCTGTAGGATGGTGCTGAGGACACACCAGTCCGGTGCCCTCACAAACAGAGACAGTAGGGCAAAGTGGTGCCCCATAACGTGGTTGCAGGTGGTGGGCACTGGGAGAGGGCTCAGGAGTTGCCTCTGGTCTTGTGTTTGATATTTAAAAGGAGAAAGGGTCACTTCTATGGGTCACAACAGTTATAGATAGCCAGCTGCTTCAGGATGGTGGCAAGACATACTGACTGAAAGGCAATCCCTTTCTACATGGTGAACATGAAGATAATCCACTGGAATGCTCTTTTACAGACAAAGGAACAACTTTGTTTTACCAGGAACTCTGATGCATATACGTCTAGTTCATTATTAATGTCCTTTTGGGTAGTTGTGCTCTTAAGGAAATGGTGAAAGCCACCTTTGTGTTTTATCTCAAAATGTTGATTTTATAGACACTCCTATGATTTTAAGCTTTCAAAGGTTTAGATAGATCATCTTCTGTGAACACTAATGCAAGTTCTCTCTGTTCATTTCTGTTACTCATCCCTGTACACAGAGTCACATGTTCCCTAAGGGCCAGAAAGCAGCTGGCCAGCATAAAAAGGAGAGTGTCCAAATGATGGCAGTCAAGGGGGAGGTCTGCTCAGGGTGGGTGAGGGAGGTTCTCTCAGGACCTGAGGGAGCAGGTGGTGTCAGACTTCCCCAACAACTCCAGCTCATGACCCAGGAGGTGGGAGGGTGAGGACCTCCCAGACCCAGAGCCCCTTCATGTAGAGTGGACCATAAAGGCGCCCAGGTGAGGGAGGGCAGGTGGACGTGAGGAGAGAGCCTTATTCCTGGAGGTGGGAGCTGTGAGATGAGGGCCAGC
>NW_005871541.1:516709-521477 GCF_000147115.1 Myotis lucifugus
GTGGTCTAAGCAAGTCTCCACAGTCTCACTGCAGGTGCTTCCTGAGCAGTGCTTCAGGATGTGGGAGACATACGGACTGAAAGGCATCCTTCTACGTGTGAACATGAAGATAATCACTGGAATCTCTCTTAAGGACAAAGGAACAATTTTATTTTACCGGTAACTGTGATGCATTATTAATGTCCTTTTTGCAGTTGTGCTCTTAAGGAAATGGTGAAAGCCACCTTCATGTTTTATCTGAAAATGTTGATTTTATGTAGACACTCCTATGATTTTAAGCTTTCAAAGTTAAGCTAGACCATCTTCTGTGAAGAGTAAAGCGAGTTCTCTGCCCATTTCTGTTACTCATCCCCTATACACAGAGAGTCACACGTTCCCTAAGGGCCTGAAAGCAGCTGAACCCCCATAGAAAGAAGAAAGTGTCCAAATGATGGCACTCAAGGGGGAGGTCTGCTCAGGGTGGGCGAGGGAGGTTCTCTCAGGACCTGAGGAAGCAGGTGGTGTTGGGCTTTGCCATCAACTTCAGATCAGGACCCAGGAAGTGGGAGAGTGAGGACCTCCCTCACCCTTCCCACCCTCCTCAGGACACCACTGCTGGGCTGTCTGTGGGGAAACTCAGGCTCCCCTCCCCCTCCCTGCAGTGCAGGACAGGGACCCAGAGCCTTTTCATGTAGAGTGGACCATGAGGAGCCCAGGTGAGGGAGGGCAGGTGGACGTGAGGAGAGAGCCTTACCTGGAGGTGGGAGCTGAGATGAGGGCCAGCAGGAGGCACACAGCCTGCTTAGCGCCTCAGCTGAGTCAGTGCGCCAGAGCGTTTCCTCTGCAGAATCCAGCCCTTTCCCTGCGAACATTCCATCACCTCCCCTTCAGTGCTCCCAGCTGAGGCCTCAGTCCTTCCCCCCTCAGTCCTGCATCAACTCTTTGTCCCCCTCACCCTCGGGCAGCTCTGTCTGCCCAACTGCCCAGTCCCCCCAGGGCTGCAGAATGGTCATTGCTGCCCCTGACCCCACCAGTGTGGAGGCCCAGTCCTGCCTTCCTGGTCAGCTGTGGGACCAGGCTCTCAGGCTCCATGTCCTGATTACCATCATCTGCCAGGAGGTGGCAGCAGCTGAACAAAGGAGCGATGCAGGGACAATTGTTATCACCCTGTGTGTCTGCAAGTGGACATGTGGGGCAGGAGTCCAGGAAATGACAGAACTTCCTGATAATTTAGATGTCAGGAGCAAATGTCTTGGGAATTTGACAGAAAGTGCATGGACATTTTCTTATTTTTTAAAAGCTTTTAAGTTTTTGTTTGTCACCATCAACTTCACTCTACCCACTTGGGAGGCAGACTGCAAATTCAGCACCTGGTTCAGGGCTGGTGTTGGGATGAGGCAGGGACAGCCAGGCCCAGGCCCCTCTGTATCCATAGGGCTTCAGAGAGATGTGTTCTGTGTTGGGAATAGTGCTCCTTCCTGGTCAGCAGTCCCCAGTCCCATGGCACCCTCCCCACTTCCTGCAGGTGCTGCCCCTTCCCCAGCCCCATCTCAGCCCTCAGAGCAGATTCTGAGCTGACTGCCCAGGGACATCTTTGGTGCCATTCACTCTCTTTGCTCTGCTCCTGTTGCCTGTTTGGTGCTGTCCATGATGATGAAAGTTTCCCTAAGGTGTGTCTTGGTGTTTGTGTGTGTGTCTGTGTGTGTGTGTTGATGGGTTCTCTGGACACAGGCGAAGCATCAAGGTAGGGGATTTGAGAGTCATTGAACAAATATTTATTTTAAATACAAGGATTCATGGTGAGGTCTCCTACATCTAACAAAGGTTCATATTGTAAATGGAATCACTCTTCTCAACCTTCCTTCCCAAAGTTAGAATGACACCCATCCCTTTGCCAGGCCTTGTAGCTTTTACCACCAGAGGGCAGCACATCTCCACCACGGCCCCATTTATCTCAGGCTTGGCCATGAGAACATGGAGTCCAGGAATCTACTATCAAAAAACACCTCAGGTAATTCTCAAAAACACTGGGAGTTTGAGAAACATTTCCCTAAGTAGTGTAATTTAATAGAGCCCAAAAATAAACCCATGACTTTATACTCAATTAATATTCTACAAAGTAGGCAAGAACATACAATGTTGTAAACATGTATAAACAATAAATGGTGCTTGAAAAATTAGATAAATGCATGCAAATAAATGAAACCAGACCATCTTCTTACACCATACACAAGAATAAACTCAAAATGAATTAAGTACTTAAATGTTAGACTCAAAAACATAAAATCCTAGAAGAAAACATAGGCAGTAAAATCTTGGACATATTTTTTTTTTCTGATGCATTGCCTTGGGCAAGGGAAACAAAAGAAAAAAATAAAGAAATGGGACTACATCAAACTAAAATGTATTTGTACAGCAAAGGAAACCATCAACAACAAAAAAAGAGACAACCTACTGAATAGGAGGACATGTTTCCTGATAAATCTGAAAAGGGCTTAATATCCAAAATTTATAAGGAACTTATAAAACTCAACACCAAAAAAACCCAAACAATCCAATCAAGACATGGACAAAGGACATGAATAGATACTTTTCCAAAGAGAAGACACAGGTGGCCAATGGACATGTGAAAGGATGTCCATTGGACAAATGCAAATTAAAACCACAATGAGATATCACCTCACACCTGTCAGAAAGGCTATCATCAATAAATACCAAACAAGTGTTGGAGAGGCTGTGGAGAAAAGGGAACCCTGGTACACTGTTAGTGGGAATGCAGATTGGCGTAGCCACCATCAAAAACATTATGGAGGGCCTTCAAAAAATTAAAAATGAGCCTTGGCCCGAGTGACATGGTTGGTTGGAGCATCGTCCTGTACACCCAAATGTGTTGTGTTAGATTCCAGGTTAGGACGCATACCAAGGTTGCAGCTCAATACCCGGTTTGGGTGCATATGGGAGGGAACCAATAGATGTTTCTCTCTCACATTGATGTTTCTCTCTCTCTATCTTTAAAAAGCAATACAATTTTTAAAAATGTTCACAAAAAATATTAAAAATGAAACCACCTGTGACACAGCAATTACACTTTTGGGTATATATTCACAGAAATCCAAAACACTAATAAGAAAGAACATATGCACCTCTATGTTCACTGCAGCATTATTTTCAATAGCCAAGATATGGAAGCAACCCAAGTGCCCATCAGTAGATGAGTGATAAAAAGCAGTGGTATATTCACCACTCACAGGGAGAGGACACCAGGGCCTCAGTGCCCAGCTTACACGGTTCATCCCTCTCCCTAATGACTTGAGTCCTGATTTGGTTCCTGTGTCAGGTTCTCCCCTGCAGAACCTGGTGTCTGATGCAGGAGCTTGACCCTGAGCTAATCTGAAGAGTATTTGAGGGCTGGGTTTGTGGCCATAAAACACTTGCATTCATTTGTCTCTGGTGATAGAAAGGTCCACAGAAGCTGAAGCAGGAGCATGAACGCCCTCTGGTGGAGTGTCCCTGCTAGAAGAGGAGAGAAAGGGGCGGGATTGTGGAGAGGTTAGGGCAGACCTTGGAGAAAAAGCACATGTAGGTTCAGAAGCACTGGCACTGAAGATGCAAGAGGAGGGGACTGGAGGTGGACAGGGTCAGGAGAGATGAGAACAGCAGGGAGAGGGGACGCCCGCTGGGACCCCTGGGGGCAGGGCAGGAGCAGAGCTCCCCATCTGCTCAACAGTGATATTTGGGGCCAGTAGTTCTTATTGGGAAATGTAGGGTGATTAGCACCACCCCAAGACCTCTACCCACTAGAGTCCAGTAGAACCCTCGACGCCCCAGTGTGAAGAGCATTTCCTCTGACATCACCCTATGTCCTGGGGAGACAGGAGAGGAGGTGGTACAATCTCCCCTGGTTGAGAACCACTGACTTACACTGATCTCTAATACAGTGGGGCCTTGACTTACGAGTGTCCTGACTAACGAGTTTTTTGAGATACGCCGTCTCGGCCGATTTTTTGCTTTGAGTTGCGAGCTAAAATTCGGGTTACGAGCCAGCTTCAGGTACCCCACCACTAGTTGGCCCAGTGAACGTCACAGTGAATGCCAAATCATCAGCCCAGCATTCAATTCATTGTAATGGTGAAAATTGATTTGACATACGAGTAATTTGAGTTACAAGCTCCGTCACAGAACGAATTAAACTCGTAAGTCAAGGCCCCACTGTATTAAAGTAACCAAATGGCACCCTGTGCCTCTTGGTGCATGAAAAAGAGAAGAAACAAACATCTTTACTGAAAGGGCGAGGGCTAGGCCCCTCCACCTTGCCCCAGGGTAAGTGCTCCATCTTACCTTGGCCACGTGCTTGGCAAGGAGCTTCTTCCCGGAAGTCTAAGCCTCTGCTAGCCACACCCAGGAACAAGACACAGACTTGTGCCTGGCCAATCGGGCAGAGCACAGGTCCTTTCTCCTCCCCTTCCTCCCAACTCCCCCTATATAACCCGTCTCCACAGAGTTATCTCTCTCTGCTTCCTGTCGCTGCATCGGCAAGGTGGGGGAACCGAGCTAGCTCGAATAAAAGACTCTTATGCTTTTTGCATCGGACTGGCTGGCTCCCTGATGAGATATCTTGGGGATCCCTGAAATCTGGGCATAACATTTAACTAATCTAAGAAAAGTTAACTGGTAATCAACCCAAAAAGTTGATTTATTAGTTGGAGGCATATTTAGGAGGGTGATTACAGCTCAACAAGCTGGAGGCTGGGGAGTATTCAAAGAGATGTACCACACCATTAAGACTGGA
>NW_005871541.1:521816-523837 GCF_000147115.1 Myotis lucifugus
AATATGCTATATATGCCAGGTCCCTTGAAACATATGCTGTGGGGATGTTTCTTTCCTGCAGCGACTGTGTCAAGCAGCAAGGATGGACCGGCTCCCGGAATACATGATAACAAATCTATATGCCATGCCATTTGATAGTCTACTCTGATGTTCTTACCATCTCAAGCATCTTAGTGATAAACGCAATCATTTCTACCATTAAGAAGAAAGATCTCACTGAGACCTTGTGAGGATTTAAATCCTGAACCCAGGCTAGTACTGAAGTCCCCACAGGAAGTGGGAGGAGAAAAAGAGCTTTTGTTCCTTCTGGTTGCTAAGCATGACACTGTCACTTTGCCAGTGATCCTCCTCCCTCCACCCCCTGCTCCTGCTCACTTCACCATGAGCACTGCCCACTGCCTCCTCCACTCTCCACCTCCCTGGACATGTTTG
Source organism: Myotis lucifugus (assembly GCF_000147115.1). Lineage (NCBI taxonomy): Eukaryota > Metazoa > Chordata > Mammalia > Chiroptera > Vespertilionidae > Myotis > Myotis lucifugus. Next base: position 522,249 of record NW_005871541.1, read on the forward strand.
GCCCTCCTCACACCTTCCACGCCTCCATAACCCTCATGGACCACAGGACAAAGCAAAAAGGCAACTCTGTGACTTTATTTGGTTTTGTGAAAGGGTCTGGGTGTTTGTCTGGTCCAGTTAAATCGTCAGTCCCTAAAGGCGAGCAGGAGGCCTGAGAGGATGCCCCAAGCAGGACCCCGACTGGAGGGCTCTGCACCAGCAACCTGGGCCTTCTGTAAGATGTTGAGGGCCTCCGTCACTCTGATGGTCCCAATATAGCGAAAATCTGCTAAAAGTTTGCGATATTCATGAACACAGCCCATCGGGAGGAAGGTGGTATTGAGAAGCCCTGCAAGAAGAGAGGGAGGAGTCAGGGACACTTTCAAGACTCAGGTGCCCTGCCCCTCCTTCCAGACACCCCTCACAAACCAGGACACCTCGAATTCATGTGCCTGGTGCCTGTAACCCCAACCCCCCTCTCCAGATCCCACCAGTCTCTCTCTCAGATGGGAAGGTGCCATATAGCATCTGGCATAGCATAGGCATTTTGTTGTTGTTGTTAATCCTCAGTCGAGGATATTTTTCCATTGATTTTTAGATACAGTGGAAGGGAGGAGAGAGAAACATCGATGTGAGAGAGACACATCGATTGGTTGCCTCCCGGACCAGGGCTGGGGAGCCTGCAACCCAGGTATGCACCTAGCCCGGAATCAAACCCTGGACCCTTCAGTCCTCGGGCCAATGCTCTATCCCAGGGGTCCTCAAACTACGGCCCGCGGGCCACTTGCAAATACAAATATTGTATTTGTTCTCGTTTTGTTTTTTTACTTCAAAATAAGATATGTGCAGTGTGCATAGGAATTTGTTCATAGTTTTTTTTTTAAAAAAACTATAGTCCGGCCCTCCAACGGTCTGAGGGACAGTGAACTGGCCCCCTGTTTAAAAAGTTTGAGGACTTCTGCTCTATCCACTCAGCCAAACCAGCTGGGGCTAGTGTTGGTATTTGATAAAGCTTCTCTCCTCTCACCTTGGGAGCAATATAGCATGTTGAGTTAGCAAAGCCCTACTCTTCCCACAGCCACCTAACATGGAGGCTCTGCATGTAAAATCTTTGCTGACTTACTCTTCCCTGAGACTTGCCTCCTCAGGCCATGGGTGTCTGCAGAACAAAGGCTGAGGAGTTAGTCCTGCAGATTATTGGGAGTCCCAGGGAGGGGAGCAAGTGTTCAGGAGAGACTGAGGACTACAACATGGGGATGGGGTGGGGGGTGGGGGGTGCAGGCCCACCCTAGGAGGTCAGAGTCACTGGAGCTGGAGGACAGGGTTGAGGAGGAAGAGGAAGCCATTCTTTCAGACCTGCGTGTGGTCTTGAGAGGCAGGATGGCTTTGGGGAAGAAAGAATAAGATTCTTGAAGACTCAGATGAGTGCCCTTGATCCTGGGATCATTGATCTGGGGAGTCCATAGTGGGGTGTGCACTTGCTTAAATGGGGGGAAAAGACAGCAAAGCACTTAAAGAAAAAAGTAAGAAAACAGAACATGGGTTTGGGGGGGTGGGAGTGGCAGCCGTGGGTGTTGGGGGAGAATGGAACCCTAATAGAGGTAGCCAGA